>NW_025335438.1:24901386-24914070 GCF_004798865.1 Varanus komodoensis
CTCTCTCTCTCTCTCTCTCTCTCTCTCTCTCTCTCTCTCTCTCTCTCACACACACACACACACACACACACACGCGCGAGCACGTGCGCGTGCATGTGCACACCTTTCTTAATTTAATGTTAGATACCCCTGAACTGGGGTGCCAGATTCTCAGGACTCTCAAGCAGACACCCATGCATTTCTATATCCTTTTACTAACTGATTTTACCCTTAAAATAAAAAAAGAGCACTTCAAAGCACTGCTTTAGGATCCCCACTGCAGACATAGAGCTCATGGAATCATAGAATAGAAGAGTTGGAAGGTGCCAAGAAGGCCATTGAGTCCAACTTCCTGCTGTTGCAGGACACAACATTACACTATTCCACTCAGATGGCTGTCCACTTTCTTTTTGAATGTCTCTTGTGTGGGGAGAGAGAATTCTGATATATCCAATGCTGGCTCCAAGATTTGGATGACCATTGAGTAAGAGACCCTCCCTGGCCCCCTCCAGCTGTGAATTGTCAATCACCCTTAGCCCCAGCCACCATTCCTTGTTCTCTTCTTTCTCCTCTTGGCTACCACTGGCTCACTTAGCAGGCAAAGAGCCGGTAACCAGACAGGCAGCAGCACCCCCTGCTCCTCCCCCCCACCATCATGGTCTGGGCCAGACTGAGGAATAAGCAGGCTGTAATGGGGCAAGCCTGTTGCGGTGGTGAAGAGGAGAAGACAGTCCAGGCAGCTCTTTGGTGGAGCCTGGCTGGCACGTGGGCCTTCGGCAGCTGCCCAACCATGCCTGTCCTTGATGCTGGCCCAGGATATGCCTCCCAGTCTAATCTGGTTAGGGAATGTGTGAGAGGACAACTTTGTCTCCTGGAAACAAGTATGGGTTGCTTGCTGTACTTTGTGCCAGTAGCAAGCCACTTTTGCAAACAAGTTGCTGAACTAGACTGGAGGCAATCTAGGGATAGGACCCACTGTTCCTGAGAAAGGGCCTTGGAGGAATGTGGGACCAGAGTATGTGTCAGAGGAGGAGTAGGGGCTAAACCACGAGAAAGCCTCAGCTATTGGGCAGATAAATAAACAAGCAAGCAAGCTGGCAAGGCCAACAGCCCCAGAGATAAGACAAGCAGCATTTAGGAGTCAATCAGCTTCAGATCCTGCAGGAAGACAAAAAACGATCATGCTAATAAGAAGGAGGGCAGATCAGGCCTCACTAGTCCCAGGGTCCCAGGGTAATTGGCATATGGAAGGGAAAGGAAGGGGATATTCTTTTGGAAGCAACTTCTTACCAACAGGTCAGACTTCTTTGATAGCTAGTATTCTATTAAGACAATAGCTAGGTGCCACAGGATTGTTTTCTCCAAGAAAGACACAGAAAATAGACTCTAAAGATGACAAACTTTTACCCAAGGAAGATACCAGTATGGATCATACTGGAGCAAGTGTTGATTTGTACCTTATTAGGAGAAATACCAGGCCTTTCTGTGTGGAATGCAAGGCAGGTCTGAAGTGGTATCTTCATGCAAAAAGGAACCTTTGATTGCTTTAATAACTATGGCAAGTCTTGATAATGCACTCACCACTCTGCCACCACCCTGAAAGGATGAAAGGAGAAGCCAGGTTCCCACAGTCAATGTATCTAGAGATTGTCCCATAGGTAGTAACAAATGGAATCTGTCCCCCTCTTAATATAGGAACAAATTCACAACAAGAAACATCTGAAGAAATAGGGCTAGGGTTGAATCAACTAACAGGCAGAGACAAAACAGCAAGCCACCTTTCTAGGTGCTCAGCAAGGCTCTGGGAGGAAAAAATTACATAAGGTGCAGTCTGCAATAAGAGCATGTTCATAAGCAGCTAATTGGGAATTATATGGGCATGTTTAGGCTTTAGAAGCTTTTCAACGCAGTGCTCACGTGACAGGCTCATCTCCTAGATAGCCCTGAGCCCAAACCAAGTATAAATACAGGGCAATTGCTTTGCCAGGTCTAGCCTTATAGCTGCACCCATGTGAGTCAAGGAGTTCAAATGAATAAAAACTCCAAATTCTTGTAACTGCCCACTGCAATGGGCTTTGATAAGGGGCACTGCAGTAGATGCCTTGCATAAGCAACATGTAATGTTGCCTCACTGATTGTTGTTCTGTGAGCTTATGCTGAAGTGCTATATATTTAAATAATGTGAAGTTAATTAAGAGTATTCACTTGGAATTAATTGAGGAACTTACACATCTGTGTTTCCATCTTGGAACAGTGGTGCCTTAAAAGTGCTTCAGGCAATGCATTCTATTTCATACCCTACCTAAAAAGTATGTGTATGTTTGTGTGTGTGTTTCCTCTGCAAATTTCATTGCTAAATGGCCAGGAATGTGGCTTTTAAAAACATGGTTTGATTTCTTATTAATGATGGAAACCACTGTAATTATGATTTTATGTTAATGTTCCTGCAATTTGCCAGGAGTTTTTGTCCCGCACTCCAAATACCAAAACCTGAGACAGTTCATCACTACAGGAATGAAGTGCAGGATGTCTCTCAGCAATGGCTTGGAGTTACATCCAAATCTCAAATGTCTGTGGCACCAAGATATTTTATCTTTGTATGAAAATTGTCTTCACTGGAGTCTTCTCAGGGTAGGTGGACTAGACATTTCTTACCCTTTCAATCAGACATGTTATTATTTAAATCCACACTGCAAATTGACTTTGATCACACCTTTCAGATGTCTTTCACCTATGCAACTTACTGATGGCAGCACCCTCCAGAGATTTGGCTAGAAAAGTAAGATCCAGTTTGAGTTTACAAATATTAGGCAAATCCACATGTACACAAGCTAAATATGTTTTATTTACCAAATGCCATGTTTTCAAAAAAATTCTTTTTGAATTGACCATGAGGGTGATACACAAATTAGAATGGTTGTCGTCTGTACAACAGATCCATTGCAATAACAGGAATATAATAATCCCATATACATTTCATAAAGTTTTAACCGTTGAATAATTACAAAGCAACAAAGTGTTTTTATAACACAAGTATCAATAAAATGTCTGTGCTACTGCTGTCAATGAGTTTCCACATGTACAATAAGGAATTTGCATTTCTACTTAAATGCTTTGTGCAGTAGAACTTTAGGATTGTATTCAGTGGTATCATTCTGAAAATGCAAAGCCGCTGCTACTTGTGGAAACTCTGGTTTGCATTCAGACTGACAGGCCCATGAATGACAAAGCTCCTTCGATTTAGGGAGACTACCAGGATCCCCTGAAGGTTTCCTGCTACAAGGAAGGAACTGGAGTGCTGTCTTTTTCACCTCTCCTGATGAAATAGAAGGTACTCCAGTCTCCCCAGAGAAGCTGTTCACAATGGGCTGTTGAAAAGAATACTTGAGGATCACCTCTACATCTCCTTTCTTCAACATTAGCAGAACTGCTTTGGTTCCAACCTTATTTTCATCCTTGCACAAGTGACAAATCTAGTACTTTGATTCCACTTGTGAATGTGGTCGCACAAGCCATTGTATAAGAATTTTTACAATTTATTATGACCTCATTTTGCTCGGTGTGGCTTGTGCTTGTTGTTCTACTAGTGCTTATGCAACCTATGCAACCACTATCGCACTTTTTTCTAATAGTGTTATATTAGATACAAATGCTGATTCCAGCAATTAATGAATACAGTTGAAAGTGGTTTGGGAACATGCTCTCCCCTTAATTTCCCCTGTTGTTTGGTGGTCTTTTGACATGAACATCTTCAAACTCACAATCCCTGCTTTTATTGCTTTTTTATTATTATTTGTTATAGTGATATATTATGCCTACTGTTCAGGCTCTCAGAGCAGACAAAAAGTCAGAAAATACAATCAGAACACAAGAAACCAATATCAAATACCTACCAGAAATGCTTACCTTCACCCATTTCTCTGGCTGTTCCCAGTTCTAAAATTTCTTCTCTTCCTATATGTTTTGGCCTCTTACATATCTAAACATGTAGAAGTATCAAAACATCAGTGTTCCATCAGACTTTTCCAGCTGATCCTCATTCACGACTCCTTCCTTTTTCATCACTCTGTCCTTGGGTGTCTTTTAACTTGAACTGTGAGATATGGGCAGAAGCTCTTCTCCACTTTATTTTTATAATGCTCCTGATGTTTTGGACTACAACTCCCAGCATTCATGACCACTGGCCATAATGGCTGGGGTGAACAGGAGTTATACTCCAAACCATCTGGAAAGAACTGGATTGGGGAAGGCTCAGGGAATGAAAGGCATGAGATTAACTCTAGTATTTGAGTGAGGTGGGGATGGAGTTTACCTGTGTCCCTCTTGCCTCAATATCTAGAAAGAAGAGAACCCCAAAAAGAACATGCAGCTGCACCAAAGGGATCCCCTTGCCTCTTTTTCCCCTTGCCCACCTTCAAACAAACTGCAGAGGGTGCGTTAGACTTCACCAGTTGGTGAAAGTAGGAACTGTTCTTTGTATTAAATTCAGAGGATATTTATTGCTGGGGTTAGCTGGAGGAATCTTATGGTAATTGAACTTCATTCCTGGCCTGGGATTGGTTCATGGGCTTTGGAGAAGGTTTTGACAGCTGAAGGGGAGATGAGATAGTTTCAACAGCTGGAAGTTGAAGTCAGCAGTGGGGCTGGGAACTAAGGTAAAAGAAGTTCAATATTTTTGTGTGTGCTACTGTTTTGATGGTTTTGTTTGACTCTGGAAGAATGTGTTAGTTAGTGTGGTTAGGTGAAGGTTGACATCCACTTGAACCGGATCTGGCAGTGTATACAACAGCAACAATACAATAGCTGGCCTCAGGTTTTGGCAGCAGGCTGGAAATTCCAGGGTTAAACCCTCTCACTTCTCCAAAGCATGGATACCTTAAGATTGTTAGTTGTTAGTCATGAAGTCGTGTCCGACCCATCACAACCCCATGGACAACATTCCTCCAGGCCTTCCTGTCCTCCACCATCCCCCGAAGTCCACTCAAGCTCACACCAACTGCTTCAGTGACTCCATCTAGCCACCTCATCCTCTGCCATCCCCTTCTTCTTTTGCCATCTATTGTTCCCAGCATTAGGCTCTTCTCCAGGGAGTCCTTCCTTCTCATTAGGTGGCCAAAGTATTTGAGTTTCATCTTCAGGATCTCACCTTCTAAAGAGCAGTCAGAGTTGATCTCCTCTAGGACTGACCAGTTTGATCGCCCTGCTGTCCAAGGGACTCGCAGGAGTGTCCGCCAGCACCTCAATTCAAAGGCCTCAATCCTTTGGCGCTCAGTCTTCCTTATGGTCCAGCTTTCACAGCCATACATTGCAACTGGGAAAACCATAGCCCTGCACTTTTGTTGGCAGGGTGATGTCTCTGCTTTTTAGTATGCTGTCTAGATTTGCCATAGCTTTCCTCCCCAGGAGCAAGCGTCTTTTAATTTCTTGGCTGCAGTCCTCATCTGTGGTGATCTTGGAGCCCAGGAAAATAAAATCTGTCACTACCTCCATTTCTTCCCCATCTATTTGCCAGGAAGTGAGAGGACCGGATGCCATGATCTTAGTTTTCTTAATGTTGAGTTTCAAGCCAACTTTTGCGCTCTCCACCTTCACCCGCATCAAGAGGCTCTTTGGTTCCCCTTCAGTTTCTGCCACGAGATTGGTATCATCTGCATATCTGAGGTTGTTGATATTTCTCCCAGCAATCTTAATTTCAACTGGTGATTCAACTAGCTCTGCCTTTCTCATGATGCGTTCTACATATAAGTAAAATAGGCAGGGTGATAGTATACAGCCTTGCCGCACTCCTTTCTCAATTTTGAACCAATCAGTGGCTCTGTACCCAGTTCTCACTGTTGCTTCTTGACCCGCTTATAGGTTTCTCAAGAGACAAATAAGATGGTCAGGTACTCCCATCTCTTTAAGAACTTGCCACAATTTGTTGTGATCCACACAATCAAAGGCTTTAGCATAGTCAATGAAGCAGAAGTAGATGTTTTCCTGGAACTCCCTAGCTTTCTCCATGATCCAGCGTATGTTGGCAATTTGATCTCTAGCTCCTCTCCCTCTTCGAAATCCTGCCTGTACTTCTGCTAGTTCTTGGTCCACATACTGCTGAAGCCTAGCTTGTAGGATTTTGAGCATCACTTTGCTAGCATGTGAAATGAGTGTAATGGTGTGGTACTTGCCTGTTATTCCAGTTATCTTTTAGCTTCCTACTTTAGCATTCCAATCCCCCATGATGATAAGGACAGCATTTTTTGGTGTTAATTCTTGAAGGTGTTATAGGCCTTCATAGAACCGGTCAACTTCAGCCTCTTCAGCACCAGTGGTTGGGACATAGACTTGGACTACTGTGATGTTGAATGGTTTGCCTTGGATTCGAACTGAGATCATTCTGTCATTTTGGAGATTGTATCCCAGTACTGCTTTTCCTACTCTTTTATTGACTGTGAAGGCTACTCCATTTCTTCTGAAGGATTCTTGCCCGCAGTAGTATACCTGATGGTCATCTGAATTAAATTCACCCATTCCTGTCCATTTTAGTTCACTGTTTCCTAAGATGTTGATGTTCAGTCTTGTCATCTCGTTTGACCACATCCAGCTTGCCTTGATTCATGGATCTTACATTCCAGGTTCCTATGGAGTATAGATCTTTGCAGCATTGGACTTTCCTTTCACCACCAGATACATCTGCAACTGAGTGTCCTTTTGGCTTTGACCCAGTTGCTTCATTCCTTCTGGCGCTACTAGTACTAGCCCTCTGCTCTTCCCCAGTAGCATATTGGACAGCTTCCGACCTGAGGGGCTCATCTTCCGGCATCATATCTTTTTGCCTTTTGATACTGTCCATGGGGTTTTCATGGCAAAGATACTGGAGTGGGTTGCCATTTCCTTCTCCAGTGGATCACGTTTTGTCCAAGCTCTCTGCTATGGCCTGTCTGTCTTGGGTGGCCCTGCACAGCATAGCTCATAGCTTCATTGAGCTACGCAAGCCCCTTCGCCACGACAAGGCAGTGATCCATGAAGAAGTTGGGGGATGTCAAAGGGCTGAATGTCACCTTCAAGAAGCTTTTGGGGCCTACATTCCAGTGGGCGGAGGTGCTGAAAGCAGAAGGGATGGTGCCAAAATCCCCTAAATACCAGCACGGTTCATCTTAAAGCTCTGGCTTTTAGCACTTCAGTCTTAAGAAAGGCATCTCAAATTTTTAGAATGAAGAAAAATGTGCAAAGGGGGATGGAGACATGGCACAGGAACTTAGCCATCTTGGGAAAACTGGATGATGGATTGCTACCCCAAGCAAGGCAAAGTTACTGCACAGACCTGAGGTTCAGCATCTCTGCTTCAAGGGAACTTGGAACACCAGATTGGAGCTCTCCACACACAACTGGCCCATAAGCCATGTTAGGTATTAACCCAGCCCTTAAACTCACAAATGTGCCAGTGTTCAGCTTTCACTTGTATTGATGTTCTTGTTGGATGCAGCTTGGGTTTTTTTTCCTCACTGGGTGCTTACAAATTTAGAGAATCACATCTAGGCCTGCTGTTTTAATGTTGCTTATCACTTTTGCTACAAATTAAATCTGAAAGTTCAGCTTGCAAGGAACCCATTTCTGGATTTGTCCCTGCAGTAAGGAACAGCAAAAGACTGAACAGGAGAAAAAAGCCAGAGCTGGCCTGGCAGCAGCCAGTGGTCCCTGGGTGCTACTGATCTGACTAGTGTTTCATGTAAAGATGAAATATGGCATTTCCAAAAATAATGCTTAAAAGCTCCCTTGGCAGCTGTTAAGAAGGCACAATAGAAACCTGCAGAGGTCTGTCCATTCCCCCAACATCAGACATGTAGAGCCATATCCTGATTTTTCAGTCTAAATGTCCCCATCTATGTTCACAGTTAAGTGCCACATGTTTGCCTGCTGCATCTTCAGATACCTGAATAATGGGGAGGCAGCCAAAGCATTCAGCTTAGCAGATCCATGTTCAGTGCTGAAATTGTATTAGAGACGGGCTGCACAATAAAAAGGGGGCTACAAGTGATCACACAATGATTCATCCGACGCTAATCATGATGGTGGTGATGGTGAGATCACTAGAAGAAGTGAGACTTCTTTACTGGAAATTGAAAGGAAAAGCAAATACTTTCCCAGGAAACCCAAAGCTTCTCTAAAGTCCAGACATTGCCCTCCATTTGGCAAGTTTGGCACTATTTATACAATTTAGGACTACTTTACCAGATGGGGCACCTAACCCAGTATGAAACTAGCTGTAGAGGGCAAATGCCATCTAAGTGTGTTCTCTCTCTCTCTCTCTCTCTCTCTCTCTCTCTCTCTCACACACACACACACACACACACACACACACTCTCAGGAGCTTTGGAGGATAACAGCAATGGAGAGGGCCTTCCCCAAACCCTAACCTAGCAAGGCCTGACTTAAATGTCACATGGAGATTCAGGGTGGCATTAGGTTTGCCCCCAGCTCAATCTTTCAATTCACCTCCTTCTCCAGCTACTCCCCTGTGGGAGCTGTACTAAGCAGCACTGCAAATTTCATCAAGTTATACGTACACGCTGAGCAGCTGAGTATCACTGTTGTCCAAATGTGCCTCTTACTCCAGTTCTTGGTGTTTCCCAGAACTACTTCCCTACAAGCACCTACAGTTTGACTTCTACCTACTACAGTGACTGTCTAGTGCTGCATTGCTGTAGTTAAGTCTATAACTAATTTATAGGAATATTTTGTAAACTCAAGTTTCCACTAGGCCAAGAAAGCACAAACCATGCAAGGTCGCTCACTGGGACAGAATTAATACCATTCATTTATTTCTTAGGGGTGGGGATCCAATTTCCTTCCCTGGCTTCCCCCTAGACAGATGTCTCTGCTTATACACGTTACACCTTCTCTCAAGGTTTCAATGCTTAGAAAGCAACTTTACATTTGCTAAATTGAAGTTCATAAGCATGAAGGATGGTTGAGTATAGAGAGCAAGTTTTTTTGGCTGAACTTTATAAGAATAAGGTATTTATATAGGATTTTTTAAAAATCAAATTCCTTATGAAAAGTCAACTAGAAAAGAACAGAAAAGCAAAATTTGGTGTTGGATGGGATTCAGGAATCACGTTAGACACTTATTATGTGGTCTCATAAAGGTGCTGTAAACACTTTATAAATAGATTCCTTACCAGCCTGACCCAAACACATAAATGGCCAATACTATGCTTTGGATGCATCCTCTTACAGCTTTAGAAAGATTGGAAAAAATGTGTCAATTACTCCTTTGTCATGGAAATTAATTCCAGGTGTGCTAATCAGGGTGTCCAAACTGTATGTTAGTTTGTGTGGCTCAAAGCCACATCACTAGTTGTTGTTTTTGTTTTAAGTGATCCTGGGTGGGAAGGTAAATTTCCATCTGGATTGGAGTGCACAGGGAGAGGCAGGTCTAATATTTCCATCCCCACCATGATCAATGGGACCTTTATAACAAAATACAGTACAAGGAGGGGGTTAATTGGGAGTGTGGCTGCGGAAAAAAGGGTTAAACCACTCCTCCAAGCATGCTGACGTCCAGATGAAATTTCCCCCCAGCATAGCTCCAAACACTGGCCAGAGAAGGAACAGTTGCAGGGAGCTTGCTTTCCCCTTCTTCCTACAAAACACACCTAGAAGAACATCCAGGCTAAGAACTGATGCTTTTTTCTCCCTCCTCCCTCCCAATTCCTTTGCCTCTTGTGTCATGTCTTTTAAATTGCAAGCCTGAGGGCAGGCACAGTCTTGTTATTAAAATATGTATGCTACTCTGGGTTCCTTTCCTGGGTGAAGAGTGGAGTAGAACGAGGCTGTAAATAAGTAAGTTTAAGTCCTGCGATATGACTGCAGCCATGCTATGACATAATGAGTAGTTAGTGCCCTAATCGGTCAGCTAGCAGAGAAACACTGTTCATTGTCTTATTACCATCTAGAAAGCAGAGTAAGACAAACAAGATCTTCACTCTGAGCTTTAATTGTAAGTAGAAATGCACCCTGAGCTGGCAGTCTGGAATCACCCACCCAATTTAGTGATGGGTAAATGTCTGAAAACAGATTTGCCAATGAAACTAGTTTACTTATCCCAATCACTGACTATAAAAGCAGGATGCTGGTAGCTCATAAACAGAAGTGTAAACCAGCAGGAAAGCAAGGTTTCTTCTTACTTTATGTACTGGAGTTGGCAAGGAGACAAATTGACACTGGGGAACGTAAGCAAATCCTGGTTCCTTTACAGTCCAGCAATTTGTTAGACTTCAGTTCAGAAGGAATCAGACGTGTTCAGCAGGGTGTGCATGGAATTCCTCAAATACAGTCATGTGAGTGAAGCAACTTGCTGCTGTTCAAACATAAATCCATGCCGATTTCTGAATTGGGGCCACAAGCCTTTATTGGCTAAATGATCCAAGCTTGTAGCAAGACTATTTGGTAAGCGATTTTTCCAGATCAGTCCCGTATTTGCCAAATCTTGATAGAGACCTGTTTTGGCCACTTGGATCCAGTGCCTACGCACTCTTTCGCTTCATTATGGTGAAAAGGCATCAGTCTCTCCCCTTCTCTTATATAACTTCTTCCTTATTTCTTTGTCTCATCAACATTAAGTCTATACTAACATCACCAGAATTACTCATAATTACTTTTTACATTTTCAAACACCAGAATTGTTTCAAATCCTTGTTAAAACCGATCCTGTTTAATATTAATAATGAAATTGCATTGTATCTATGCTGGCCTTTCTTTCTTTGCCAATTAGAAAGGGGGAGAAGGTGCTTAGCTCTAAGATTGTACGTTTTTCCTGACCTCAGAATTCAAATGATCCTGTGGTCTCCCAGACTATCTGGGGGCCACATGACAAAGGAACAGCATTTATCTATGCAAGAAGGTGGCCTCCTGCAACCTGCCAGAAAAGAGAGTGCATCCCAACAAAGAAGAGAAAAGAGGATGCTGATGTGCATAAAATGTGCCTGTACTAATTTATAGGTGCAAATATAGAAATGATTACAGTATGACTAGAAACAGCATACATCTCACAACAGTATGGAAGGCTGTGACCAAGAGTCTTGTGTGCCTGCTATCCAGGTGCTTTTAATGGACAACATCAAGGCCCAGCTTTTTTTTCCTGCTGTTTCTTTAACTTTAAACCACACTTAGACTGGACAGTCCTTCAAACAGAAGAGTGGTCATTTCCTTGGCAATCTTTCAAATAGGGACTGTTCACTGCAAGAGAGGATACACGATCACCCTAAATTTTGCACTGGGCTTTGTAGACATCTTTATTTTTAGAAATATTTTAATATTTCCTTTCAATTTAGAGGAATTTCATGTGTGGTTTATAGCATATCATAAAACAACAGTAACCAACATTACAATAAATCATAATAACAGCAGCAGTTGAAATAATTGCCACCAATAAATAAACAAATAATGTGTGTGAAAATAAAAAGCTCTTCACATAGATATGAGTAGCAACTCAGCAATTGCTACCCATCTTCCTTCAAATAGCATGGGGAATTGGAAGAAAGTATCCAAAGAAGACCTAAGTGTACAGGCAGCCTGATGAGGGAGAAGGTGTTTCCACAGATATCTGGATCCCAAGCTATGTGGGATGTTAAAACATATTTCAAGTTTTTTGTTTAAAGATAAAAATGCTGAGTAGGAACAGCGACAAGCTAAACAGTACCTGTGTTGAAAGGGAGATGGGATAATATTTACATTTCGGAAGCTCTGATGTAACATCTTTAATGCACTCATTAAAACTATTTTTAAGTTTCAAAGCAGAAGGGAAAATGAAAAGAAAGTGGCACATTATTTTTGAATGTGTTGAGGATCAAAGTCCTCTTTCCAAATATACATGGTTTGTCCCAATTTCCAAGATGCATGTTCCAGGAACAGCACTGGAAGAGCCAGATTGCTTCTGACCAGCCTCGCATCAACACAATCTCCTATCACCTCTGTCAAGCTTTGGTTTCCATTAAAGCTAACCCAGGATGGTTCGGGCTGACCTCAGAGTGAAGGCCTCATATCCTGTGGATAGAGTGGAAAGGGAAGGAGGGGAGAGGGAGGATTCCAGAGATCAGCTTGGATTAATCTTACAAAATACTCTGTGGTCTCCCAGCAGCTTCTCCTGTAACAGCACTTATTCTCTCTCCTGCTTACTAGCAATTCTCTGGAGGCATTTTCACATTAGCCACATTATTGTCCTTCCAAACAACTAAGTCTTTCCTGTTCCCTCCACCTTGAAAGTATCTTTTTCACTTTTAGCTGCTGCATCATCTTTGCAATTAAAAAGAAGTCATTCTAACCCAGCTGTACCCCTAATACATGTGCATGCGTGAACTTATTTATTTTATAGCCCATCTTTCTTCTATCATGAAATTCCTGGTGGCTACATGGAATTCCCATATGATCTCTTCTCCAGACACTAGCAAAGCATAACAGGTCACATAGACTTAAATAGGTCTGACTAAATTTGCATCCAACCTATTGACCTAGTTTGCACAATTACTGCTGCCCACTGTGATTTCTTTAGCCATGGTGAGCTGTGGTATGTGGCAGACTGTTTTTGAATATTCAAGCTGTGGCCAAAGCTTGTTGTGTCACTGAAACAGCCCTCACATAACCCATGATCTGTTGGTGGGTAAAATAAGCCATGGTTGCTTATACAATCATCTGAACCACTCTCAAAGCTTGAATATGGGTTGA
>NW_025335438.1:24914170-24933708 GCF_004798865.1 Varanus komodoensis
AACAACCCACAGTTTACATGGATTCTCTTCATCAGTTGTTCATGGTTAATAAAGCACCACTTCATAGCACTGCAATGTTTGGACAACACAATAATCCATGCTTCAATAACAACTCATAGCTCAGTGACAACTTAGGCTCAACGCATTCTAAACCACTGAGTGTGGGTTATCGTGTTGTTTGAACCAGTCTTTTAAGATTGCAATCTGCAACAAAACATTGCAGTACATGATCAGTCCCTATGGAGAGAATGCATGTTCAGGGCTCCAGCCAGTCTGCAATAGGAGCATTGAAGTGCTGTTTAGTCCTGTTTAGGTTAGAGAGAAGGTTTTAGGAAGGGGAAAGGGATACCGTTTGGTTTTGTTTCCCACTGGGAAAGATATGTACAACACTACTGTATTCCTTGGTGGCCAGATTTTGCTTATATACTGACATGTGTTCAAGCGACAATTTTGCTTTCAGGGGAAATAATCGGGCACTGAGTTCTGTGACAGAGTGGAAAAGAAAACATGGCAATGTTGTGACCTCTGGTGCAACAATATATAGGGAAGGGATCAGGAGGCAACCGATGGGACTGCCAGGAAGTGAGTTGTGCAGAGACCTCCTATCAAGAAACAGCATCCATCCACACTTCAACTGGCTTATCTATTTTTGGGTAAAAAAACCTCTCCAGTTTTGTAACCCTCTTTTCCTAGTTCCCTGAGGTCTAGAATATTTCATTTTTAGTCATTTATTTTGAAACTCAAAGTTTTGAAATGTAAATGCTCACCAAATTCCATGCTAGAATGCCTAAAGTTGCAATGACCTGGAGCTACTGAAAATGCCCTAGAGACGGTACCCAAACCCCACTTGCTTTGAAGGTTGTTTATGGAAGGCAAGGCTTTGACATCCTTTGAAAAGGCCTTTCTTCCTCTTCCTTCCTGCTCTGTCTGACAACCCGAACTTGCTGATATTTTCAGAGCCCAAACATCTGACCCTTACCAAGGTTGCCCAGTCTGAACTCCTGAGCTCAGCTCTGTGGGCATCCTCTCCCTACTCCATTTCTCACACAAAAGTGCTTTGTGGCTCTTTGAAGGAAGGCACCTCTGTGAAGAGAATGCCCGTCCCTTTGCATTGTTAGCGAGGATCACAGCCTCACACATTGCTCAGCCAAGCAGTCTTTTCCTCCCCTTTCCTTTCCACTTTCCACTCCTTTGCCTTCCTTTCTCTTTAAAGCAGCAGCCTGTGCACTTGAAAGTTCTGCGGTTTAGTTTGGAGTTCATTCATCCCTACAGAGGGAACTTGTTCTGCCAACCTCTACATACATGTCAGCCTAAATAGCAACAGATGTACTGTACCTTGGATGTATAAAAATTTCATAAAATATAACAAATGCTGTTTTTCCACTTGGGATGAGTCATTAACCATATGCTTGTGATATAACAGCCTCTCTCTCTCTCTCTCTCTCTCTCTCTCTCTCTCTCTCTGTGTGTGTGTGTGTGTGTGTGTGCGCGCGCGCGTGTGTGTGTGTGTTTATGTGAAGGCCTAACTCAGACAGGATGGATTAAAATGGGCACACAAAAAGGGATACATGAAAGGAAATAAGACTTGTTCCTCTGCTTCTCCAAGTCTTAGTCAAACCCAAGCCTACTTCCTATCCCTAACAGGAAGAGGATTTTAAAAGTTATAGTCCAGAGGTCTTCTAAGGGTGACTTTCTCTGGACATTCATAAAGAAACTTTTTTCAGTTGCCCCACAATTTTCATGTATTCTTATAAGAGAACATTCATTTCTGACAGTGTTCTAAAGGAGGTCAAAGAACTTTGGATAAGGATAGCATTCTTTGCCCTGAAGTGATAAATAGCTTGCTTCCAATCTTCTTTCCTTGCACTAGTGTCCTTCTGCTTTCTTCCTCAGTGGGATACATGAGCAGTCTGAGCTCCACTGTGTTTATCTGCCTAGTGTTCCGCCAGTCCAGATGTGGACCATGGGTGCCTCCAGATGGAGGGTGCCTTGTGTTAGCTACCAGAAAGTATTGTGCAGCTGCTCCATCTCTTTGTCCTTAAAGGCTTTTCTCTGTTATGGGAAAAGACAGAAGAAGCTGTAAAAAACATAGCAGGGTCAGGTTGTGGATCTCATTGTCCATACCCCCTGTAAATATCAACACATGAGGGCAGGTTGAGGGCACCATAAAAGCCTCATGTTAACCCTTAGCTGCAGAACACTCCAGTGCACATGTACTCAGAATTAAGTCCCACATACCTTGGTGTGATTCATAACTTAGTAAGTGTACCTCAGATTGCAACTTTAATACACAATTAGGAGCAAATGTACAAGTCTCCAATGAAAATGTAGCTTCCTTCCCCTGCACTCAAACTGGGGGAAAAAATGACCCTACTGAGGTTCAGTATCTCCGAAGACAAATAATGTCATTTCAGTATAGCTGAGAGTTCCAGAAGAGTTGCAACAGCAATTGATGGCTATGAGACCTCTAGATTGAGAGACACTGCATGTTTGAGTTTCTAAAGAGCACTATTGCCTTCATGTCCCACTTGTGGACTTCTGTTTGGATGATGTGAAGAACAGGATGCTGGACCTGATGGACCTGGGTGCCCACCCAGCAGACATCTTTGTCTATTCTTCCATTCGAACCTTCCCAAACCAGGTCCTTCCTCCCACTGCAAGAGCCTTATTGGCACCTGGGCGCATTATGCAAAGTGTGCACTTGTGCTTCAGTAGGTAATGTGGCTGTGCCAGAGGCATCACGCACCTGACTGTTCCCACTGAGACGGCGCACCTCCGCACTGCTGTCAATATGAGCCATCTCTACATCAGTCCGCCTGACTTGCTACCTCTAAAGCAGTCTTTAATCAAACTGCTTTGAGGTAATTAGGTGTTTGAGTATTATTCAGAGTAGCTAAGAAGAGCCAAAGATACACTTTCTTAGTTCAGCTTGCAGTGAGATTCTTCCAGAACCTTTCCTCAACGAACAGAAAATTGCCTAGGTAACACCGCTGTCTTTCCTGAACTGACTTAAGGTTGGTTTGGGGGTTAATAAGTGCTGAATCTTTTCAGAAGAGACGCTACTCTCTAACAATGGCCTGGGATGAGAAAGACCCTTCTGTGAGTGGGAGACTCAAGCAAAAGAGGCCTTCCCGATATATGCCCATTCCTCCCCTCAGCTTTACATAATTCTAAGGGGCTCCACACAATAGGAGAAGGGAGCAAGATGGTACCTTCCAGTAGTAGAGAAGGTAGGAAACCCCAACTGCACAAGCAAACATCCATTCACACTGCTTTAGATCCAGCTCGATGGATAGAAAACAAATGGACTTCTTTACCGGGTTTGGAGGGGGCGCAATTCACAAATCACAAATCCTCACTGATGTGTGATGAATGAAAGCTGAGTAGACCTGTTGGTGTCTGGTGATGTGTTCACATGATAACTTCAGTTACAGTTAACTGCCTCTTTAGCCCATATTTTTACTACAAAGCTAGTGAAAAGAGGTTCAGCGCTTTTGAAAGCTGGATAGGTACATGTTAGGCGTATGCCAAATCAACACTGAAACATGTTGAAGCTGGCATTCATAGAATTATGCACTCAGAGATTTCCACCACCACCCAGTAACTGGGTGAACAAAATTTACCATTAAGATGTTTCTCTTGACATTCAACTGAAATCTACCCTCTACCCTCTTGAGTTATGCAAACCTAATAATAGCACATTTTGTATCTGTGATGCAATCACCATTCATGCATATCAGCTTTCTCCAACCTGGGGGCCCAGATGTTTTGGATTATAGCTCCCATCATCCCCAACCATTGACCATGCTGACCCAAACCTTTGGAGAGTCCTGGGCTGGGCAAGGCTAATGCACATTAATATTATGAGGCCTGGTCTTGCTTTACCTATTGCTGAACAGATGAAAAAGTTCACTGCCGCCTGCCTTAGTTTCTTGGTTTGTTTTATGAGTCTTCCACTGCGTGATTATTGCTCTGACAAAGAAGAACGAACTGTCATGGTCCCTTGCTGCCTGCAGCTTTTAATTTAAGCAGACAGCTAGGAACGCAGGATTCACAGCTTAAACAGATGGAAAGGCTTGAGCAAAGAGGTGCATCTTGCATCTTCTTCTAAATGCGGCCCATCTTAAGCTGAAACATATTTTCGTAGGTAGTGGATTCCAGAGGTGTTAGTTCTGTCTAATGAGCTTTGCCCTGTGGGAACAGGCTTTGAGATTTCCAGAACAGCAGGCTATATAATAGTGAAGAAACCTTAAATATAGATACTGTACTTTGTTTGTTCTTTAGTGCCCAATCTTCTTCACCAAAGCTTAGCGCTTAAATTCAATCTCCATGTCAATCCCAGTTTCAGAACTACTTTCACAGACCCAACACCCTCCCAGCACACAAAGAAAACAGCAACAGGTTTGGGTGTTGGTTTGTATTGAATTGAGAAAGGCCACTCCTCAGTCATTTTGCCTTTCTAGACATTGGTGGCTTTGTTTCAGCTATATTTCAGGCAAATTCTTTTAGATAGAGGAAAAGGCACTGCTGCCATTTTGCTTTCCTCAGAAAATCCCGTTTGGAGTTCGTTGTTGGTTTGCTGGATTTTGGAAGATTAAAAATCATGCCATCATAACAATGACTGCTTTCTTTGCCACTCACTGCAGACCACTATTACTGGAAATAGATAGCAGTTGAATATCTACAGAAACATACTTTTGCACAGTAGGTGGGTCATTCCTCCAGCGCTGGGGTTAATGAGGTGCCCATGGGACATCTCTCCTGGAGTCTGCCAGGCTCCTTGCACCTCCTGATTTTTATTTTACTGCTTAATTAAAAGTAAAAATAAAAAACTGGGAAGTTGGCAAGCTGCAAAATGAAGTGCTGCTGTCCAGCACCATATTTATTTGGGTTCCAGTGAGTGGTTTTAAATTTCAGAGTGCACCATTTTCTTGTTGTGGGAGTTCAGCATTTCCTTTTTATTTTATTCTCACCAGTTTTCCTTCTGAGAAAGGATTGTTTTGCGATCAGCCAGACCTAGTGAGGCAGCATTGTATGAATGGACAAGTGCACCCCCCATGACAATCATTGTGTGAAAGCACGCACAACATGCTGGCAAACTTCCAAGTGTGCAAGCCAATCTAGGAAGACTGCTGCTCAAGCAGCTTACTTTATTCAGGATGTACAATCTCAAATAGTCCCAGAAAAAAAGGGCATAAGTTAAAGTGGACTTGAGATAGATAAACAGAGAGATAGAAAATAAAGTCACAGTATGCCATTCTATGCAGCTCTATTTTTTACTTGAAGTAGTAGTAACAACTTTTTAATGCTTGGATACGCACACATAGAGAGAGAGAATGCCATGCAAAATAGATGCTGTATTTGAAAGAAGAACCACAACTTTAGTATTGTGCCATGTTGTGGGAAAGAGGTTCGGTGGAAAGAGAGAGAAGAATCAGAGATTAACAGTGTCATAGTATTACTACATAATCCCATCAGTTCAGTGGGATTTTCTTGCAAATGAAGTCCTATTCCTGCTGTTTTGT
Organism: Varanus komodoensis; assembly: GCF_004798865.1. NCBI lineage: Eukaryota > Metazoa > Chordata > Lepidosauria > Squamata > Varanidae > Varanus > Varanus komodoensis. The sequence goes on from NW_025335438.1 coordinate 24,919,696, forward strand.
CTGATGACGTGAGCAATAGACACAATTGCACCCATGAGATCTGTCTCCAGAGCTTCCCTTGCTCCTTGATATACACCTAGGCTATGAAGCAATGAGGAAGATGGCTAGAAGGCAGGTGGCAGAAACCTCACACCAAATATGGCCAAACACAGGTTAGAGCTCATTATCTAGCCTAGTTTATGGTAGTGAAAGTAGAAAACAAAGTTCTTTTCTATACTGTTGCATCTTCTCACTATTATCCAGCAGAGCTTTATTAATACAGCTGCCCAGAACAACTCTAGATTTGTCCAGTTTTATTGGAAGAGTTCCAATAGTTGAGGCCTGGTATCTACACTGTGTTTATTCTGGTGTCAGACCTTATTTTCCCAGGCATTTTCATTTCTCAGATCTCTACTTTCAATCTGTTATTATATTTTACTCTTTGCACTGCCGCTAAGTTTTACTTTGTCTATTTTATATTGTCATTTCAGTTGTATTTTATTCTGTTATATTTTATGATTTTCACTGTTGTCAACCATCCAGAGACCACAGTGAAGAAATGTAATAAAGAAATAAATAATGATTCTACATATAGGCAAGGAACAGATCCCTACTGTGCTGCTATGCAGCACTGCCGCCGCCACCACCCCCATTTCATATATGTGACGAAGGCTTCCCTCCCTGCACAAGTGCCTGCAGAATGGAGGCCTATTTGCAAAAACATGTATGAGTAGGCTTCTCTTCTGCAGATATTCATGCACAACAGCAGCAGTGAGGCTGCGTCAACTTTCCCTAGTCTGATATCTGGATGGTTTGGACTTCAATTCCATCCACCCCAGGCAGCATGACCAATGGTCAATAATGCTTGGAGTTGCAATCCAAATGTCTGGAGGTCCACAAGATGGAGCAAGATGGGTTCCATGGTGCAGCCCACTGCCTAACCTCTTGCAGAAGTCAGGGCCGTCTTAACGCATGGGCCTGATGGGCACTTGCCCGTGGGCCCCATACTAATCTGTGTATGTTAACCCTTGGAAAATGGGAAAACTTCCAAAATTAACAGTAGTTGTAGTTGTCGCAGGGGCCCCAGTACACTGCTTTGCCCGGGGCCCATAATGCTGTTAAGACAGCCCTGGCAGCAGTAAGTGTTTTTTGCACACCCTAGCAGGGCCAACATATGGTAAAGCATCTGAACGACCATTCCTGTTAACAAAGCTGGGAGAAGAGCCTTTCTGCTAACAAGCTTTCCTAGGATCATTGGGTCAACTCTGAATGTTCTTATAACATCACTGTTTCCCTAAATACAGTCCCACTATCTTACTTATTCCACTGTCTAATCAGAGTTGGAAAGGATGCTGTATCTGTCCAGAGGCGACTCTTTCTGTTGAAGTTATGGTTAACTTCACCTGAGGCCCCAGAAGAAGTCAGAGGCACATATGAACAGACAGTGGAGTCACTTTTGGATTTCTTTAATTCTCAAGAACTACTCGAGCGCTTTCCATGATTTTAAGTAACCCAGACTTCCATGGCCTCTATGGTTTGTCCAGCTTCATTTCACAAATCTGAAGGATTGCCTTCTCTTCCCTAAAGTTGTCTGCCTACTAAAACAAGTTTTGGAAACTATATCTACATTCCAACATTCCAGATGTACAGCTGAGACTAGGGAGAGGTCCTTTTTGGTGGATGTACATAGGCTGTGGAAGTCCCTTCCAAGAAAAACTTGTCTCAGCCCCTTTTTACCAGTGTTCTGGTAACCCCCTTTTAGGCATCTTCATTGCAAATGCTGGTTTTATTGGTGTCTAAATGAATACATAACCAAGGCTAAATCTGATCGTCATATCTCACCGATGATTCTGTATTGTCCTACCTTTTTCCTTTGCTGGATTAACATCTAATCTTCTCTGCAAAGTTTTAGGCTCTAGGGCTAAAAGGTGAAGGTTGTGAACAAATAAAATATAAATGGAAATGAGCCCTGACAAATCATTATGTATTTACTTAAGAGCTAGAGTCCAAAAATATACAAAATAAGTTGGCCTATAGAGCAGAACATTGACATTCTGTGATCTTAGGAAAGATGTTTGGTAAGGTGTTGAAGTGATTCCTTTTTTCCAACTCAATCTACATTTGCTGAACTAATACTGTGTACAGGTCAGTATGGACTGGATCATCATTTACCATCTTTGCAAGTGTGTGACGCATACATGTAAAACAAGAAACAGGTCCCTAATGGAAGACACAGTACTTCCTGTGGAAAATGTTATTAGCAACACACAAACCAGTCTTCAATCTTTAATGACCTGTGCAGGGAGAGAGACAGGGGGAGTGCGTACCTGTTGGTTCTCCTGGATCTCTCAGTGGCTTTCAATACCATAAACCATGGTATCCTTCTGGATAGGCTAGTGGGACTGGGAGTAGGAGACACTGCTTGGCAGTGGTTCCGCTCCTACCTTGACGGCCGATTCCAGAAGGTGGTGCTGGGGGACTTTGGCTCTGCGCCATGGCAGCTATGCCATGGAGTTCCACAGGGATCCATTTCGTCCCCTATGCTATTTAACATCTACATGAAACCGCTGGGAGAGGTTATCAGGAGGTTTGGGTTGCAGATGACACCCAGCTCTACCTCTCTTTTTCAACCAATCCAGGTGAGGCAGTGGCTGTGCTGAACCGGTGCCTGGCCGAGGTAATGGGCTGGATGAGGACCAATAAACTGAAACTCAATCCAGATAAGATGGAGGTCCTGTTGGTGGGTGGTTCGAGTTCCTGGGTAGATGACTTGGACCTTGCCCTGAATGGGGTTGCACTCCCTCTAAAGGACAGAGTCCGCAGCTTGGGAGTGCTCCTCGACCCAGAGCTATCCCTGGAAGCTCAGGTGACTGTGGTGGTGAGGAGCGCTTTCCTTCAGCTTCGGTTAATCCATCAGCTGCGTCCCTACCTGGAGGATGATTGCCTAGCGACAGTGACACATGCATTGGTTACTTTCCGGTTGGATTCTGTAATGCATTCTACATGGGGCTGCCCTTGAAGACAGTCCGGATACTTCAGATGGTGCAAAATAGAGCAGCTAGGTTGCTGATGGGGACTGGGCATTATTCTCATATAACCCAGTCCTCTACCAGCTTCACTGGCTTCCCATCGAAGTCCAGGCTCAATTCAAGGTGCTGGTTATTACCTATAAAGCCCTTAATGACTTGGGACCTGGATACCTAAAGGAATGCCTTCTTCCGTATTCGCCCTCCTGCCCCCTGAGATCAACAGCAGAGGCCCTCCTCAGGGAACCCTCTGTGAAAGATATTAGGAGGAAAAGTACCTGGAGGAGGGCTTTCTCTGTGGTGGTGCCCTGCCTATGGAATGTGCTCCCCAGAGAGGTCCACCTGGCACCGTCGTTATTTGTTTTTCGGCACCAGGCTAAGACCTTTTTATTCCAACAACATTTTAATAACTTTTAATATTGGATTATATATGTTTTTAACCTGCAGCCAGGGTGGATCTGAAATTTATTTGTATTATGTTTTATATTATTCTTATTTATTTATGCAAGCCATCCTGAGGCCTTCGCGATGGGATGGCATGTAAATATTCTAGATAAATAAATATGAAGTTGTGCACAATGTGCTTCCTGGATTCTTACAGCAGCACTTCTTTTCCCATCAAGCAATCTTTGTTATGTCTTGTGGGTGTGCCATGCAAACTAAGGTCAGTTTGTTTAAGCCATTGAAGAGAAGCACTGTGCCCCAACTATTCCTTAAAACAAGGATTTGGCACGCCTCGTCAATGGGCTGCCACACAGTTATTGGAAATGTTCCAAGTGTTAGTGTTGTAAGCTATACCAGCAAAGAGATATTGGATCCCCAGCAGTTGTCATGCAAAATTATTCTCAATCCATTTTATTCTCTTGAGTACTATCATCCTCCAACTCACCTTCAAGAGAGACAGAGACAGAAGAGCAACAAATCAAGCACCATTTTTGACAGAAAAAGACTTTAAAGAGAGCAAGCCAACAACAAGGAACAGAGAATGAGAATGCCAAACTATTATTATGTTGTTAGTATTAAAAGCATACATGCAAACACTATGATGATGTACTGATATGCCTGGCTGAGAGGGGGAGGTGGGTTTCTAGCTCCCTTCCACTCTGGTCTTGGCATTGGCTTAAATTCAAACCAGGCATGCGGAATATGAGTCTTTGTGAGAGGTGTTGTCCTAACTGTGCTGAACAGAAAGGAAACCTGAGCTGGTCTAGGGCCTGGCCTGAGAGCTTTGAAGTGATTTCTCTTGGTAAGGAAATCATTTCCTTTGTCTGTGCATGTTCAGGAAAAATGCCTCATCAAAGAATGATTCCCACCAGGCAATTCACATTGTAATTGCTTTGTACAAAACAACGTATTTTCTATTCCTGGAAATAAGGGAATGGGGGTGGGTGGGAAGTGTACATATGACACACATATGACAAATGATATGTTGTTTATTATCAGTGGACTGGTCCCAGATTTAGTAATACTAATATCCACAGGAATCAATCAGAATTCTCATGACTAACATAGGCCTCCCTGGTTTCAATAGTTATACTCTAACTAAATTTGAAACTAACGGAACAGCTGCATGCTGGAGTGCTTCCAAATGGTACTATAGCATTTTATCTTCACAACAACCCAGTGAAAGAAGGTAGGCTAAGAAACAGTGATTTGAACCCAGCTCTCCCATGTCCAAGTCCATTACTTTCTGCATTCCCTATTTTTATTTGGCTCTGTGGCAATCCTGGACATAAAAAAACTCATCTGGCTTGAGCTCAGTTTCACAAAAGTGCAGCCCTGCCGGCTTCCCTAGCTCCCTGAGGTCACCAACAAGAGCAATGAATGACAAATTACCTTTAGGGTGTTACACAACAGAACTTGTTCCATTTACAGCACAGAATGTGAATACATTTTTCAGGCAAAGCTTCCATATTCCTGAGCTTGCGATCACGTTCACAAAATGTGTTCATTAAAATGCACACTTTAAAAATGCACATTTTAAGGAAAAAAAGACCCAAACATTTTCATACTGCAGCTAATGAGGGGGAAAGGGTACCTTATTGGGTGGGTACCTTATTGCTGGACTTTGTTGAGAACACTGCCCAATACCCACCCTTATTTCCCCATGTAATTCTGGTGATTTGCAATTGTGAAAGGGCAGCAATAAAAATAGGCATTGTTTTACGATTAAATGTAATCACTAGGGGAAATAATTTTTTACAAAAGTTTGCAGCCATGACCAACTCCAAGGTATTGCTGGAAGACCTTGGCAGAATAGTTCATGGCTGATAAAATGGGGATTGGAACAAGGGTAAGGAGGTTACAAATGGACAAGCAAGCTATGGCAAGTCTCCAAGAGCTCATGGCCACAGCAGGGAGGAGTGGATGCATGTGCCAGCTACTCCTGCATGGCTTGGGCACTTTGGTGGCAGCTAGCACCTGGCAGTTCCTTGGCAAGGCAAGGGTACTTTCTGTTCTTCCCACAAGAGTCCCAATTTTTCTGTGCACCCTCCAAAAATTAACAGACTTTTGCGGTGTACTATTTTGTGCCTCCAACATTCTTTAAAATTTGGCAATGATGGGGAGCCTCTTCAGGGTATGGCTGGTGCACTTGGAGGAACTGCTTCTAACTGCCAAAACAAGGATAAAGACGGCATGAGAATCACCTTTCGCAATCTCTGGCAAAGAGAATAGTAAAAGAGGAGAGAACTGTGGTGGTGAGCCCAAAAAGGCATGCAGCAGTGGTGGGGAGTGGAGTGAGGAGCCCATGCCAGCCGCCCCCTAAGTCCTGCTTGGAAACTCTGCAGGTGGCTGGCTCTGCTGCTCACCCAGGAGCAATAGCGGCAAGGGGTTTTTGTTGCTCTTGCCCAATGATTCACTCACTGGTGGAGTTGTCCCATGATGGGTCTGTCATCTATTCGCAGATGACACACCAAGCCATCATGGGCTAAATGACCCCTACTGCAGACTGTTGCTTGCAGTAAGTTGCACCTGCCAGTCCAGTCACCTTCTGTGCATGGACTGCAGAGGACCTGTTATTTTGCTATTTTCCCCAGGCAGGGAAAAAGTCCGGAGCCTGCTCTGCACTCTGCACATTGTCTCCCACCTATTTTAGGTAGGCTGCTTGCACCAGACAAAACAGGCAACCCTTTCTCACAGCTGCCCAAAGTCACTGCTTTCATCACCTCTTGCTTGTCATTTATTAGGAAAAGGGTTCCCACTGATGCATTCTGTCTAGCAGCAGCAGCAGTTCTCTCTCTCTCCACCCCCCCCCCCCCAGCCACACCCACAAATCAGTTTGAGTGAACCCTGGCAAACTTCATTTCCTAATAATTATGTCTTAATTCTTCATAAGAGTGGAGCACAACTCTTTACTTGTTAACAACACTGTTTCTACTAAAATGCCTTCTGATTGGGCTACCAGATACAAAACAAAAACAAAAAAACACACAACCTTATTTATTTATTGTTTGTTTGATTGATTGATTGATTTCTAACCCACCCCATTAGCCACATGGCTCCCTGGGCAGGTTACAGCGATAATATAATAATGCAAAAATATTTGTACTAGTATGTAGTGTACTGATTAGGGTATTAGATGGGGATGGGAGATTTGTGTTCTAGTTTGCACTCACTGGGTGATTTCGTGCCAGTCACTGCTTTCAGCCTCACAGGGTTGCTGTGAGGATAAAATGGAGAGGAGGAGGAAGATGCACTAAACCATCTTGGATTCCTTGCAAGGAAAAGGGTTGGCTATAAATATATAATGTTATAGTGTGTGTGTGTGTGTGTGTGTGTGTGAGAGAGAGAGAGAGAGAGAGAGAGAATATGCAATATAAACACCATTGTAAATAAGTCAGGCAAAATGGTCCACAGATAAATAAGTCCCATGCCACACTGATTCTGTCTGAGGAAATGCCACTTGTTGAGATCTTAATCGAGAGATGTTGGTGAAGAGACCCATGTGATGTTTTCCATAGCATAGCTCAGTCGCAGGGAGCACTGAAAGCTCCTGGTTTACTCTCTTCAGTATTGTCAAATGAAAAGGGTTGTATAGCAAATAGTGGGGAAGATCATCTGCTGGAGACTTTGTAGAACCACTGCCATGAAGAGCAGGCTCACCCAATATGGACAACTTCTGATACTTCTGCACCACCACCATCTTGACAGTGGCAGCACTTGGCACTGCCAACGCAGCTGGGCAAAAGAGGGCATTACGGATCACTAACTCAGTGGTTGTCATGTAGCACAAAGAACTGATGAGGCCTCCCCGCAGCCTGGAACTCCTCGGAGTCTGCACTCCAATGGCCTGCTTCAGTAGATAAGGCAACGTGGCCCTCATTTTCAGCCTCGCACTCGCTCACCTACAATCCTTGTCTCACCTTGTGCCCTTCGCCTGCATTCCTGGCAGTGTGACAAGCCTCTGCTTTCACCAAGAGCACAGTAACATCTGCCTGACCGCTCTTTGCACATGGTGTCTTAAGCATTGTGCAGGAGGGTGCGTGAAGGACTTTCTGTACCCATCATGCACATTTAGCAGATAAAGAGGAGTGCAAACTACATGTGACTAAAACTCATCTCATAATATATGAACAAGCTTTCACCAAAACACCTTCAATATTCTCTTGCCATTATAAGGAGGCCTTTCCCAAGGAGACTTGCCTGGTGCCTACTTTGTTATCATTTTGGTACCAAGCAAAGATCTTTCTTTTTCTTTAGGGACTTTTAGAGACTTGAATTTTAGAATTTTTTTAAATGTATTTTCTTATATATCTTTATATTTATCTATCCAGTGCTTTTGGGGGGTATTAGATTTCATCTGCTTCACTATTCGTACTGAATTTTATTCTTGTAACTATTTGCACTGTATATTATGTTATTGGGTGGGACCAAATATAATAAATAATACAGTCCTACTTGGGTGACTTATTCAGTAAGCAACTATGATTAGTTTGAAGTACCTGAAAGTCAAGCATTAGTTCTTTTTGAAAAGTCTGTTCTTAACAGCTTAGCTAAATTAATTTCATGTCCCCAAAACTGGAATTATTTCTGTGTTGGGACATAATAATATCTAGTGCTCTTGATCTTTTCCCTTTTCTTTTGGCAAGTGTAAAGGCTCCTTTCATTCAAGTATTTCCAGTGCTGTGCAGTTTAATGCTATAATTGAATAGCTTGTAAAATGCATAGTATGTAGTATTTGGAGAGGCCTGTACACGGGGGTTTTTCTTCAAGAAGCCTGGGTTTCTGCACTGCATCTTAACTGTCAGGCTATTTTTTTCTGTGCTAGGTTTCATTTTGTGTTATTTCTTCACCTTTTGGAGACCCCTTACCTCTCCCCTCTTAAATCTACGCTCACCACCGAGCAGACATAATCCAAGATTTTCAGTAAATCAACACTATATGCTCCCTACTGACTAAGAGAATTTGATACTGACAGATTATTACACCTAGAAGAAAAATACTGCCATAGTTTCTCTAACATTATTTGCCTGGAAGTGAGAGCAGGGAGAGATGTGTGTGATATCCATTATGAATGTAACAATGCCAGTATTCTGCTGTAATAGAATTATTTTTAATTTATATTTCATGACAGAGAACATAGGTTTCACCATGAATCACTTTCCCCATCTTTAACACATGTGGCCAGGTTCTGCAGATACAATTAACCTTCTTAATCGCCGTGATTTTTAGACCACTGCATTTCCATTCTAACGTGAGTATTGGAGATCTCTCCAACATAATACTGTTTTGTATTGATATGACATCTTCCACCTGAGCATCACAACATGCTTAGCAAACATTTAATTAACACAGTCTCTTCATTGCTCTATGAAATAAGTAAATATTCTTTTCTATGTTTAACTGGAGAAATGCTAAATGTGGCACTAGGCTGAGAAAGACTATGCCTTCCCCTGCCTCAGCACAGAAAGGGATCATTTCATGGTAGATTATTTCAGGAACCTGCATAGATAAAATACTGTGATGCAAGGATTGGTAAGGTGAAGATCTGACTAAAATAGGAAGCTTGGAGAAAGGAGTTTGCTGCTTATTTGACCTAAAGAAGCCCCGAATCACAGCAACTGGGGCATAAACCATCTCTTGGTGGTGGCTGCACTGAGCACCCTCAGGGAGCATAATATCAAAGGGACCAGAGGCATGCAGCTCCAGCTCCAGTGTAGCCCACTTGGTGGTTTCTGCATGCTTTCTTCAATGAGGGCTTCTTCAATGAACCTGTCCTAAATTCCAGAACAGTGAAAAGCCACTGCAGATTGGAGATTATGTATGCAAATATATAGGTGTCAAATGAGCCACCAGAGGGCTCCCATATAACATCAGCAATGGTGAATTGTAAGAACAGTTTTGCGGAGCTGCAGAGAAATGCAATTGTTCAAAGCAGATGTTTCTTCAGTGGGGATAAAATCCAAATGCATGCAGGATGCCAGGGAAAGTGGAGGTAGATGGAAGAGCATCTAAATCCTGGGCCAAACTCAGACAGTATATTTTTGGTCGTACCAGCAGCAGTGCAATGGCAGAGAATGTCATGAATTCAGACAAATGAGATAGAGGTGAGTTCTTGGGAATATTTTCAGATCCTCAGTGTGTATTAAATGCAATTGCTCTTAAAGAAACATAATTTTGCACAGAAGTTTAGTTACTCTTCTGGGCTACTGTATTAGAGCAAATACTTAAATATCCTCTCAAAAGTTCTATGGTACCGAATGACTTGTAGCCCAAGTTTACGCTGCTTAAATTAAAAGGAAAACCCACTGTATTCAGTGTGGTTACTCCCAGGTAAGTGTGCACGGGGTTGCAGTCATGATCTTTCAGGTGCTGACCTAAGTGTTCTTACTTGGATACAAATCTGAATGTAATAAACTGAAAGTTGCTCCATGTACTGCAGTCAGGATCACAGTGCGTTTTGCATTTCTGGCAGTGATTTTTAGATTTCCTTTCCTTTCTGGACAAAAAGTACATGGGTCTTCAGCTGATGTCCACGAATAAGTTCCTCCCTGCCCCTTCTCAAAAATTCTTTCTCTCTCTCTCTCTTACTGAAAAGAGACTGTGGAAGCAGTTGGACAAGGGTTGGACAAAATTAACAAAGGGCAGGTGTGATCCCCAGGCCAAAGGCTGCCCCCTGCCCTCCACCACATACACAATGTAAGGGAAGTTTAGATAAGTCAGTTTCAATAACACTGAGCAACCAAACCGTATTCTTTTATGAAACCAGAGAGTATTCTCTGTATCCTATAAGAGCATCTACAAATGTGCCACCCCCACATTAGTGCTCACTTTGCTTTAGGAGGGTGTACTCACAACACACTGTAGTTGTTGCAAGCCTCTAGTTACACAGAGAGATTTTTCAGGGAGTCTTCCAGCACTGGAAGTCAGATCAAGGGCTACCAAGAACTGCCTGGCTCCAAACTCTGAGGCTAGGCACAATATGCCAAGATAGGTAAGGTCTGAGAGGGCACATCATTGGCCATATGGTTGCATTTGTCTCTCCCACAACCTCAGGCAGCATCAACTGGAATCAGTCTCATAAGAGTGGATAAGGTGGTGCATTGGACATTTCATCAAGACCATTGTCAATGTTGACATTCAGATTGCTATGGGGGCAGGCAATTTTGTTCTTAAAGTGTCTTGTAAATTCATTACAGCTGGCCTCTGAGGGTACCAACTTACTATTTGCTGCAGGAGATGGCACTAAGCTTCATACTGCTTGCAGAAAGCTTCACCTGGTGAGTATTTAAGGATGCAATGGAGTTAGCAAAGCCTCTTTCACTGATTTCACTGCCATGCATGATTATGAGCTGGCACATGTGTTTGGGCATCCTCACAGTAAGCCTTACACCAAAGGCACTCTAGTCTTCTTCTGAACTGTCTCATCACTTGAAGCTATGCAGAAAACTGTAGAATTACTTAGGCTTCACAAAGCTAGAGAAGAGGGTATGCCAGGGTGAAGTAATCCATGCATAACCCATGGATTGCTTTATGGATATAAGAAAACTGTTCATCCTGTTTTCATTTTAGCAGTTTCTACACTAGAGAAGGAACACATTGTAGGCCTCATCATTAGGATTTCCTTTAATGTTGTTTAACCTTTGCACAATTCATGCTTGCTGGGTTTGCATGACATGACAACCCCAAATGTGCAACCCACAGGCCTTGCAGCTGACTGGCATAACCAGACAAGGTATAGAAGCAGCTCAAGGAGTCTTCTTGGGCAAGAAGCCCAAACAGAATAGAACGTTTTACTTTTGCGCATATATAAATAATCATATTTTCTACAGCGCAAGAGAAAACTGAATCTTCCTGCTGTTGCTGCTGTTTTGAGGAGGGAAAACTTGGGCTGCTTCTCCTTCCCATGTGAGTTAACTTTGGATGGGAAGAGAGGCCTTAGCCACTCTTCTCAACCCGCAGGTTACCATTGAGAACAAGCTTCCTGCATTTTCCCTCAGCCCCTCCAGGATTTTTCAGCCCCTCCAGTCCCTTTTTTCAGGATCCCTAATAGCTTCTCACATATGAGATATACTTGATAAATCTTCCTTGTGTTGGCCATGGCCAGTCACTCTATGCATTTTACAGGCCATGGCCACCCAGAGAATCCTTGGCAAAGCAGCTATTTGAACTCAGGTTGCCCATGCAATTCCCTGGGATTATCTTGGTTTATACAACGCATTTAAATCCTGGGCATTTTTGTAAGATTAAGTCCTAATAATGACTCTTTAGATTTGCACAGTAGCACAGCACACTGTTGGGGCTATACAAATATGATAAAACAAAATAACTGTATAATTAACACCAATCAAAACATCATTTTGCAGTAAATCCACATGCAAATTGCTCCCCCCTACTTCAGTTTGTTTACTTATTTTTTGAAAGAAGCATTCAGTGAATGGTTTGCTATTAATGGAGAAGAGAAGATTAAGAAACAAAAACAGTAGCTTCAATCCATCATTAGGGAATTAATCAATTGGCAACCAGTGCAGGCAGCTATTTAGATCTGTGGCCTGAACGGCTTAATTGGGAGAAGCATGTTAAAAGGTCTAGAATGATGTTCAAAGGAGCATAAATAGTACATTTTGGACTTCTCATCTGGCTTTGATTTTAACAGTTTCTGCACTAAACTGTATAAGAGGGAGAGAGAAGGAACACATTGTAGGCCTCATTAGGATTTTCCTTTTTGACATCATAACAAAAGGCCATTTATAGTCACAGATATAATATACATAAAAACAGCCTTGAAGTTTCAAAGGCTCTGAAACTATGTCTGAATATTATCTATTAAAAAAGCAAACAAAAGCCAGGAAAACCAATTCATTAAGAATAGTAGGTCTATGAACTTTCCACCTGGCCCCTTCCTGATGCCTTGCACTACAGCTCTCATCATTCCCAGACAGGATGGGGAAGGGCATGTTATATGCTTCCAACTTGTCTGTGCAGTAAGAAGTCAGGGCCAGCACTAGCAAGGTATGCCATCCTTCAGAGAAAAGAGATCCCTGGAAATGTATAACACATTTAATATTAGATGAATTTACAAACAATAAAATGCAACATCATTGAAAACAAGCAGCAAAGCTCTCCTACCAGGCTCCAGAGCCACAACCGCAAATCAGCTCTCCAGGAAGAAGGAGCACCCTCCAGGACCAGTGCATGCTCTGAGCAGACTTTGGGCAAAGTGCCCTTGGGTGGGCCTACCTGGAGGTGAGCACCACTGACAGCAATAGTGCTCTCAGCTCCACCAGATATACAGATCTGGCCTCCATCCAAATTTCTCACTACGAGCCCAGTAGACAGCTGCCCTGGGGCATCAGGGGGACTTGGAATGGCAGCCAGACTGAGCAGCCCAGTGCTGCTTGGACTGCCAGGGCAGAAACAATCTGGGCTGCTCCAGTCAAACGGCACTCTGGACACTGACCTGCCATTGCACTCCTCCCAACTTAATTTTAAAAATAAAAAGTTATTCTTTGCCAAGCTTCCACCAGCCTCTCTGTGGCAGCCAGCTGCTTTTGTAAGAGCAGCAGCACTACTGCCCTGGAACTCCTGGCAGCTCAGCAGCTTCAGATTTGCAACTGAACATGTGCAGACACCAGCAAATGGGTACCTGCTGCTCCAGGGCCTTCCCTTTGAGCAGAACAGTTTTGGAGTCTGCTGGTGCTGTGCCAGACCCTCTAAGCACCTGTCTGAGAATACATGTTACTTTTGTCATTTACTTTGACACTGTAATTATGGTTTGCATTTTGTATGCATATGTATATTCCAAAGACTGCTTTTCGATGTGGCTCTGAGAATAGCAAGCCTTATTTTAATTTATATCATTATCATTGTCACTACAGCTGTGTGGATTCTCCCCTTCCACTCACCATCTCAGAGTTGGTTGATTCTCTGTAGAAAAGGAGTTGTGGCTGGAATAGAAGACTATGGGTCCAAAACAGCACGTTGGTGTGTCTGTGTGATTTCCCCATATTTTGTGTCTCAGTTTTCTGTTTTTGTGGGATGGCTGGCAGACTGTCGGGGATTTGAAGACTGTTCTTCCTCTTCTGTCCCTTTGGCTCCACCTCCACTGACTTGTCCTCCAACCCACAACCAGCCTCCCCTAGAAATAAGATAAAGTAAAATATGTGCCTCAAAGGCTGTCACAAGGAGGAAGGTCAAGATCTCTTCTGGCTGATGCCAGAGTGTAGGACACGGAATAATCAAGTCAAGCTATGACAACTGAGTTTCAGGTTAGATATCAGGAAAAGATTCCTCCCTGTCAGAGCAAAACAACAGTTGACTGGAGATGTAATGGACTCTCCCACACTAGAGACATTCAGGATGAAACTGGATAGCCAACTGAATGGGATAGTATAAGCTGGTGTCCTGCAACAGCAGGAGGTTGGACCTGATGGATACCTTGGCCCCTTCCAACTCTACTATTCTATGATTTTATGATAAGGAAGTCCCAGTGCAAACTTCAACCCTGGAACCTTGGAACCTACCCAAGGATATTTATTTCATTTATTTATTAAAATATTTTTATGCC
>NW_025335438.1:24933808-25117649 GCF_004798865.1 Varanus komodoensis
GCGCATTCCATAACTTAGGCGCCACCGCTGAGAAAGCCCTCCTCCGAGTAGCCACCCTCCTAATTTCTTTCACGGAGGGCTCCCGGAGAAGGGCCTCTCCCGCCAATCTCAGGATAGTTTCTGCCTCTGCTCCAGAACAGTTGTTGCTTCACATACTGTGTTGGAGCCATAGCCAGTGGTCCACAGTGCTTTGGGGGTGGCCCACAGCCCCTGCAGCCCAGCCTCTCACCCTGAAAAAACTATCCAGAGCATGGCTTGTGACGGGGCAGTGGTAAAAGTAGCCTTTTTCCCTTGCTCCCATTGCCTGCCATGCAGTGGTAAAAGTGGCCTTTTACAAATAGGGAAGGAATCCATGAGGGTTTATTCTACTTGCACAGTATCTCTCCTCCCCCCACTCCTCTTTTTCTTCTTGTTTTAGTGTTTGAGGGCCAATAACTAGGCAAGTACATGGTTTCAGATGCTCAATGTATTATTTTTATTTCTGAAATATATTATTCTTTTCTACAACAAAACAATGCTTATTCCCAAGTAAATGTATTTTGCACCAGGGCAGCAGAAGTAAATTCCATTTTATTCCTACAGTCAGAATGCTACCATTAATTAAGCAAATGCAAAACTTAATTAATGCTCAGCATATTTATTTTCTTATGTCAGGACTGGCAAAAAAAAATTGTTCCTGTGCTTTAGCATATGAGGGATATAGAAGTAGCTGTGAATCTTGGAATAGTGTAAAATGCTAGTTGTGTGTGTCACAACAGGAGTAGTAAAAATGGCTGCCTAAGAGTGGGAGGCCATAAGACTATTAACTCCAGTGCCTCCAATTAGTTAGTTGCACACCTACCTGTGCACAGATACACTCTTACACACCCTTCATCAATTCCTCCTCCTCACCTGAGCAAGGAGAGGCATGTTGCCATCCTGAAGCTCTGGTGCTTTTGTTTTCTCTTCCAGTGCTCTGGAGAGATCGCTGTATCTCTCCCTAAGGCTTAGCTCTCATTATAGACGCATTCGCCAGTTATCCTGGCAATCTCCATTACTAAGCAGTCTTCTTGAAAAAGGAGAGTTACCCATTCATAGTACTATTTTTAATCATGTGTGTGTGCGTGTGTGCGACCAAGCGTTCCTTCCTATTCCAGGTACAACTTCCATATTCTCCAAACCTGTAACAAACCCCAAACCTGGGATTTGGGCATCCTTCTATCTATCTAAGAATGAAACTAGATGTGATGTTAAATCCATCTTTGCATTTAGGAATCCCTTAGTATGCATAGCTCTTATTTAGGCAATTCTCAAAATACAGTTACTAAATAAATGCATCCTCACAACAGGAAAGTGATATGTAAAAGCTGCCAAATATTTGAATTCTTGAGATACAGAGTCCAATCTGGGCCCTGATCTACTCCAAAGATGTCTGTCTTTGGAATAGACAAGAATGCTCTACTTTAACTTCTTAAAAGTATTTGAGTGTTTGAAAATAAGGTCCGGATCAAGAGGCAAAGTACAGAGCTTCAGCACCTGTCTGCTATTAGGACAATCTGGTATCTATCTGTGAGATACATCTCCTCAACCCAATTGGAAACACACTCTTCATTAGTTACAGAAAATGTTGCATGTGGTTACCTACCACAGTGCAAACACGATGCTGCCAGAAGACTTTCAAATAGAATTGCTTAGCTTCAGGGCCCTAAATGTTTTAACATCTCTGGGAGACAGCACCCTGACATTGTAAGTAAACCCAACATACCTTAAAAATACATGACATTTATTTTGGAGCAAACATGTTGCCCTGCATTCCAAACCCCCAGGGTCAATGTGCCATGCTCTTCCTTCATCAAGAGCATGTCCAAATCCCAGTCTTGGATGATCTGCAGGAGGCCCACACGTTCTCTGTCCCCGAAGGAAGAGTCAGAAGGCAGCCAACAGGATAGATGCAAACAATACTGTTGTGGGGAAACACACATTAAAGAAGTTTTCTGTAAGTGATGCTTGATGGATGTTGGGCTTTTCTTACAGCATCATAGGAAAGGTCATCTTGACTTTAAGAACAAAAGCTGGAACATTCCAGGAGGAAATGCAGGGAAAATCCTAACACTTTTATCCATATAGCACCATATCTGGGAAATGTTAAAGCTAGATTTCTGGTCTGAACCCTTTAAAACTTGGAATAACAACAGATATGAATGGGTGCAACAACATCAGAAGCCTGATTTCCTAATCAAAATAAAATCCTTTCTTTTATGCTTGATTGTGTGCCTTAGAAGTAGTTGGAAATTTTATATAGCTTTACAGTATATTTCCACAGATCCACACATCTAATTATTTGTAAGCCAAACCTCATGGTACATATCATTTAGAAACTCTTTGCTCTGCTCCGCAAAGCAGGAGCATCAGAATGAGATACTTGACTTGCCAAACCAAGAATCAAGGCAAGGAGCTGATGAGGCATAGTGACTGAGTCTGGACATCATGACATGCCATTGCAGGTTAATTAATCCTTCAAGCTTCCATAGTGCATGTTTGCCACCACTGCTATGCAAGCTCCAACTGGTGGTTGCCATGGTTTGTTGCTTCATGCAAACCTGAATAGCAGGGGTTCTACCAGTATTAAACAAGCCTTGCATAATCCATCTGTTTTAGGGTTAGGCAAGGTGTATTTAACATCATACAAATCCCCACAACCCAGGTTCAGATGACACAAAATGCCATAGCAACCATTACCCAGGGCTTGCATAGTCTAAATCCATGGTAGCTCCAAGGATTAACTAAGTTTAGACTTCAATATTAATGATGATGATGCTGGTTTAAAAAAGAAGAACAAATCTGGGCCTGAAAGGATCAACACATCTAGTTCAAAATGATGTGGCAACTCTCCTCGGCAGCTCACAGATCAACCCAGATCCCAAAGTGCTACAGCAGGAAGAAGGTTCCCTGCATAATAGAACAGCACTTAGCTCAAGATTATCAGAGCAAGGGAACCAACAAGCCTCACACTCAGAGGGAAACAAATTCCTGCAGCTTCACTAACCAGCAAAACCAGGTAAAACATGCCTTCCCAACTCTAGGCAGTGCATCCTGTGAGTTGGGGGGAGGGGCTTCATGTATTGTTCGTGTTTGGATTTTTATCCTGTTTTATTTATGTTTCCCCCACCCCTCCTGTTTATTACCAACCAGAGGTGTTTAACATATGCTGGGCTATAAATTTAAATAAATAATACAGTGGTATGATTTTGCAGCACCATTAGAGCATTTCAAGACTCCTTTCTCACTGGTTTTTACTGAATACTCTGATCACCAAACACTTTGTCTAAGCAGAAAAGCTATGGAACGAGACAAAGGCAAAAATGGAGCACATGACAAAGGCACTAATGGGAACATAGCTGAGTTTCTTCATCTCTCTTGCAGCTCCCTGCCCCCAGCTCACCATTTTTAACCACATATGTACTCTCAATTTCCCAGGCTAACTACAAAGCAGTCCTGAAATGTACAAGACAAATAAAAATGTCAGTCAAGAGCAGCAACTGAAGCTAAGTGGCAACTTACTGTGCACAAAGGTAGAGCAATAAAGTAGGCACGTGACTGAGATCCTTTGAGGGCCGGCACGGCTGTATTTTCCAGCTTTAAGAGAAACAGCAGTATTCTGCCATTAACATCAGTAGTGCTGGGTGAAATGCACAGACTGGACAGCAAAGAAATCCTTGACATTTCATTCGGACATGTTTTGTACAGCCTCAGCCTGGCAACTGGGCAGTTCTTCACAAAAGCAAATGGCCTCCTCCATGGCATCTGGCCTAACATGAGCTATATCTTAGGAGAGGTGCAGTTCGTGTTCTACTGGATCACCCACCTACACTTGCTTGTCTTTTCAAACTTTCCCTAACCCAGTGAGCTTCAGATGTGTTGGTTGGCAGCTCCCATAATTCCCAGTCAGCATAGCCAAGCTTCACATACCCTTGTCAGCTTTCTCTCTATCCCATCCTTTCAAAGGCACAGCCTGACTAGTTCAGTGCATGGATTAATACATTGCATGTATACCCAGCTATCTTGCAAGCCCTACTTCGCAGGACTGCTGTGATAATAAAATGGGGAAGATGCAGTGATTACCCACCCCCACCCCCAATTGGAGGGAGGGTTAGATAAACATGTGCAGGATAGGCTGTCAATGGGTACTAATCATGATAGCATGCACACGTGCTCACGAACGCACACACGCACCACGCTCATTGCACTCATGTCCTACTGGTGGGCTTTCCACAGGCAGCTGCTTGGCTATTGTGTGAATGCAATGCTGGAGGAGATGGTCCTTTGGTCTGATCAAGCATGGCTCTTCTTCCATTATTAATGTCAGGAGATTTCATTTCAGATGCCTCAGGTTAGCAGAGTGTGTTTTCTTTGGCTTTTTTCATTGTCTAACATGTAAAACCAAGAGGTCCTTTCAGCTACAATTAATCAAATTGGCAATGAAGAAGAGAGAGAATGCCGCACACATGTGCGCGTGCGCGCGCATGCACACACACAGAGAGAGAGAGAGAGAGAGAGAGAGAGAGAGAGAGAGAGAGGACTTACTCAGCTTTATAGTATCCCTAATCTGCACTCCTTAGCACAACAGCCATGGCTAAATCATTCCTAGACAACCCACCATATCAACCATGAATCACCAAATCAACCCGGGATGCTTCCCCTCCTCTCCAAAACCAAATGCCCTCTTCTGAAATAAATGACAGGCCTCTCTGCTATAATTCTCTGTGTTTAGGATAATATAAAATTATGTGCCATGCATATTACGGGGACACAGACACTCTCTATTAATAGAAATTAATGCTGTTGCTACCAGATTGCACTTGGGTTGCTTCTGACAGATGAAGCAAAGCAAAAGGCTGGGAGGAGCGATTTGATTCACAATAAATAGATACCAAGATTTATGATCAAAATAGAACATCTTAATGATTTACCATAGCAATGAAACCAATAGGCTGGTGTTTCAATCCGATATCCACAAATTTGTATAATCCTCCGGGTGAAACAATTTAATGTGCTGTCTCTTTTATAGTTACAAAAGGCCTTTCATATGATCAATTATACATAAGAGTATAATAAATGTAACTTTCTTCATACTAATCACATCTAACTTAAATTCTCTTGTTGGTCTTTGGAGTGTATGTAGCATTCCCCATAAAGTTTTTAGTCTCTGCTCTTAGCAAAAGTTAATATGCCCAGAATTTCCAGATAAATCATCAGCACAAGGGTCTTTATACCTGCACAACTATTTGTACAATTAAGGGCCAGCTCCTCCTGTGAAAGATATGGACTCAATACAATAAACTTGCTCTTTTGTGTTACGTAGTAGTAGGACTCACTTTTGCTGAAAAGGCAGCATTCAGTAGTAAGCCCCATCTATGGGACCACAATTTAATTCTACAAGCTCTCTGTTGCCAACAGCAGCTTCTCCTTGGAAGTATATTATTACTCCTATAACAAGAACAGTGCTACTTATTCTAGAATGTGCTGGAAGCCAGTCCTAGACTGTCTGCTGCCTGAGGTGGAAATCCTGAGTGGTACATTTACATTCATGTATGACACATACACACAGAGATCTCATGGTAAACATATAATAATATGTGACACAACTGATCATCTGACAGGTTTTTTATTGCTTGGGACTGCTACTTGAGCCAGCCAAATCACTGGTAGCTCTACTTCATGGTAGGTCCAAAGTTGGCTCCAGGTTTTTAAGAACCCATGAGTGAAGTCCCACCAATGAAGTACAAAGAATTTCATATTTTGTATAAAGACATACCTGGGATTGGCACCAAGTGTGCACTCAGGGAAGAGAAACTACCATCTGATCACAGCACCCTGATACATCTGTCTGTATGATGCATGCATAGACACATTGACATTTTACATGCTTATCTGTACACACAAAGCATCATAGAAGCACATCTAAACAACTGATATGCAAAATGTATTCCACTTTCCTTCCCATGGTCATTGCTGGTATTGATCCTAGTCTAAATGGTCCCCCAGATAAAGAGTGTCTTTGGCACTTCTTCTATCTGAACATCGATTGCATGCAGAATCCACTCCTGCATGTAAAATCTGATTAAAAAAATATTCACCTTATCCGCTGAGTGGACATGAGTGTTGTAAATCCCCACCCCCACCCCACACACACACCATTAAAAACAGCACCAATGTTAGTGCAATACTGGGAATGCCAGTTTGTGTTATCAGTTTTATAGGTGACAATGAGCTACTAGATATATCGTTGAGCAAGTAGCCCATTAATCATGGCACATACAAACAAGTCATCTTGGGTTAACCTCCACTAAATCTAGGACAGAAGGTCTTTCCCTCTATAGCCTGGACATTTCATTCCACCATGATCTGACCAAGAGCCCTACAAGAGATCCCAGCAGCCAGAGGGAGAAGAAGGCCAAGATTAAACTCTCTGCCCTTGTAGTTTTCATGACCCCACCCTGTCCTGCACCCCTTTCTTAACTTTTTCATTATTCAAGCACCATAAGTGCTGCTACATAACTACTTCTCAGAGGAAGACTCTAATGTGTTGAAAAGCACTGATATGAATTATTTTGAGTGGTATATTTTCACCCAATGCTACCCTTCAGCTCAAAGGAGTTAGAGAAAAAAAAAACTAGCATAGTTTAGGCCAGGGAGGTTGGTAACCCCAATGACAGTGCAATTACGGTCCTTTCCTGAACTTTATAGGAGCTGTCCATGGTGCTAAACACCACTGCAAAAAGCTTCACCTCCACGGAATGCTCAAAATAAAAGCTGTGGAGCCCTACTGACAGAAGAGCCCCCAGCCTCCCGTGATTTTAGTTTGCAATCTATAACTAAGCTTTAGAAGAAGCGTTTCTACTTTTTAGAATGGGGGAAAGCTGTCCTGAATGCACCAAAACCACCAAACATTCAGTGGTCAAGGAGAAGGACATGGTCAACTGCAGAGCCCATAAAGGGCCCACTATTTGTTTGTTTGTTTCATTTTTATATTGCCCAATAGCCAAGGCCTCACTGAGCAGTTAACAAAAGTTAAAAGTTGAAGCACATAACAAAAAAGACAAGGACCACATATGAACAGTGAATCAATAAATTAAAAAACCACAGCAATTGCGATCCAATCAGCACAGAGGTACAGCAGTGGTATAGAACAAGATGTTATATTAAAACCAAAGTTAAAATTAACAATTAAAGTTCTGGGAAAAGCAAAAGGGTTTTACTTGGCGCTGAAAGGAATAGAGAGTAGGCAACAAGCATACCTCTTGTGGTAGCTCTTTCCATAGTCAGGCTGCCACATATGAAAAGGCCCTTCTCCTCTTTACTTCCACCCTCTTTACTTCCTTGGGAGGGGGTCTTGGAAAAGGACCACAGAAGATGACCTCAGGACCCAGGTATGTACAAGGGAAGAGGCATTCCTTTGGATGACCAGATGAACTTCTCAAAATGCAGCATTCCAAGCTAGAAAGCTGAGTCTCTGCAGTTGAGGTGGATGAAGAAGAGGCGGGGCTGGAATGCAATACTGAAATGCAAGGTTAACTAGCAAGAGTAGCTAAGTGGCTAGTGAGAACTAGCCCTCATCTGGTTTGAGGAGAAATATTATAAAATGAGGATCAGAGAGGGAGGGGTGGGAGTTCATTAGCCCAGTGGTTCATCTTCAATGAGCAGAGCAATGAAGTGATGTCCAGCATTTCCACCAATTGGCCCACAAGCAACATGAATAAGAGTAGAATCAGCTGTTTTTGGGAGGAAAGTTAGGAGGAAGATTCAATTAGGAATCTATTCCTGACAGGGGCAAGAGCTACTCTACATATAAGAAGGATCACTAGATGCTACTCACTCCCTCTGTATTACATAGCCAGCCTAGCTCAATAAAGAGTTGTATTTGGATGTCTTTCACCTTGATCTGCCAGAAAGGAAATAAAGGAAGTGGAAATGTGCTCAGGGCAACCCCTGCCATACAGCAATGCATATGGGGGCACATTCTGTTATCTAATTAATGTGCATACTCATAAAAGCAGCTTATGTAATAGGCATGCAAAGCTACACTTTTAAATAAAAGAGTAAAAGAGAGATAGATCTCAGTTGTACTCTATGCTCTGGTTGCACGTCTAGAACTGCTCACAGTTATTAATATCTGATTAGTAATATTGTATGTGCACTGGGAAAATGTACATCTAGTAGACTGAATTCTGAAGTGGAACACTGAGATGATGATCTGGAAGAAACAGGGTCTATTGGATAAATGCAAACAAAGGTAGGCACCATTTAAAGAATAATATTAGAACTGATGGCAGAACATTTGTTTGTCTGTCAGATTGAGCATTAATTGCCAGGAATGGCCGAAAGATGAGAATGAGGAGTTGAGAGAGAGAGACAGCTGTCACTCTTCCTTTTGGAGGTGCCCTCCAGCACTTGGTACAGGGATAGCCCATACCCAGCTATGACCATGCAAGGAGTGTGTGTGCTCACACATGCATGGATGCATGTATGTGAGAGAGCAGTTTGTACAATCACTGGGATGTAGTGCCTGAAGGTACCAGGTTGGCAATCCAAGCATCCACCACCATAGCTTTCAGTTCTGAGCTACCATGATAGGGCTGAATTTGTACCGCTGACAAGCCTTCCAAAAATTATGGACTGTTTTAGGGAACTGGATGGTTTGTCAGCTACCCCCACAACAATGGATCATTGCAATTAATGAGAAGCTACAACTTTCCCCTGATTATTCAGAATGGCTGCCAGCTCAGCTTCAGAAAGCCTTGTGGGGAAATTTACCCATGGTGGCTCCTTATTACATACAAACTGGGCCAGAGTGACATCAAGGGCTTGTCTACTTTCACCTCCCTTGCTCTACCACTCTGCTCACTGAGCCTTCAAGATGAAGCTTCTGCTGAGTCAGTTGGAGAAGCTGCCATCTCATTTATTTCTGCCTGGGTCAGGAGAGGGGTAATTGGCTATTATTTTGAGAAGGTCCCTGGTATGAGGAGGGGTCACGGTATGCTGTGCTGTGCTCTCCAGGTAAGGAATGGAGGAGGGAAGGTAACCTGTTTATAAAGCAGGTTGCTGAAACAGTCTGTTGGCTTTGATCAGCCAGCAAGCACACTTTGACACTTGATGGGTGCATTTCACAAGATGATACAGAGGCATTGTCTAAGTAGTCTCTCAATAAATTTCCATCAAAAGGGTTCTGTGACAACTGACAAACATGATAAATATGTACCATCTAGAACAGAAATGTGCTAGACTTTTATTGAATTATTGTTATTACTGAAATATTAGTATTATATTTGAAGTGTTTACATACTGCTAGTGATTATGTACTGTTATTTTCTTTTTACTTTTCTATATTGTGAAAAGTATCCTGAACACAGTTCAGTTTAATGAAAGGCAGCGTATAAATTAATGGCTAATCTATGCATGTTTAAACAAAATGAAGGGGCAGATTGCACATTAGCTAACAACTATTAAAAAATAATCATGGAAGCTCACTCCAGATCAGGAATCTAATGTTCAGAGTATGAAATTGTTATTATTTGTTGCATTTATATCTCACCCTTTTTCCTCCTGTGAGAAGCACAATACACATCCATATCCTCACAACAGCAACTGCCCTGTGAGGTAAGTTAGGTTGAGAGTGAACAACTGGCCCAAAGTCACCCTGTGAGCTTAATAGCCAAGTGGGGACTAGAACTGGTATCCCCCAGGCCCTCAGTCCATACTTTAACTGCTGCATTACACTGACTCTCATTGAGGGAGCCAGGGGGAAGCCACTGATCCTATTCATTTCAGTGATGGAGATCAGGTCCACAGGTCTGCTAAGGGTTACAGCCTTTCTACCCATGTACCCCCATCACAGGGGTCCCAGACTGGATCAAGGGGCTTATGCTTACATCTGAGAAAAGAGTTGGCAGAGGTAGGGTAAGCTTTAAAAAACAAACAAACATATAATGCAGTGTAGCTCTGCTTTCCATGGGAATCCCATGTGACTGGAGAATGAATTGCATACAAAACAAATCATAAGGGTTTGTTCTCTTTTTGCTCTGTGTCCACATCTGAATGGTAGAAGGGGCAGTCAGAATCTTACTATCTTATCCACTTTGGGTGGACAAGGATCATCACTAGGCGGGCAGAGAATTACTGAGCTCTGGTTGGAAATGACAAATGATGTGACACTACACACCTCTGCCACTATACAGTGGTACCTCAGCTCATGAACACCTTGCTTCACAACCAAATCGGGTCATGAACAAAAATTTCATGAAAATTTTGAACTCCACATTGGGTGGCGACCAAGATCGCAGCCATCTCTCCCCCTCCCTGAGTGGGGAGATGGCTACGATCACAGTTGCATTTGTGCAGGAAAGATGGGCACAATCCCGGCCATCAACCCCCCACAACCAGCATGATCATGGCCATCTCCCCACCCCCACCCCGAGTGGGAAGATGGCCACGATTGTGATGGGGGCAGGGGGGATGGCCGAGATCATGCCTGTCTCTCCATCCCCCAGCGCTCCTCGTTTGCGCCCATCTCTCCCTCCCCCAGCAGGCCCTGTTCACACCCATCTCTCCATCCCTCAGTGTGCCCCATTCACACCCATCTCTCTGTCCCCCAGTGCACTCGCGATCGCACTCATCTCTTCCCCCCCACCCCCGGGTGCTGGGATGACGGGTGCATGCAGGGATGACAGGCACGATTTCGGTTGTGCTGGGGGGATGCGGGGAGATGGCCGCGATCTTTGTTGTTCT
The DNA here is from genome assembly GCF_004798865.1 of Varanus komodoensis. Classification (NCBI taxonomy): domain Eukaryota; kingdom Metazoa; phylum Chordata; class Lepidosauria; order Squamata; family Varanidae; genus Varanus; species Varanus komodoensis. The sequence goes on from NW_025335438.1 coordinate 24,944,573, forward strand.
TTGTCACTTTGCTTCACATTTTTCTGATTAAAAAAAAAAGGTTACAGAATGGATTAACCTTATTTACATTGAACCTAATGGGGGCATTTAACTTGGCTCACCACCAGAGTCCTGGAGCGGATTAAGTTCGTGAGCCAAGGTACCACTGTATTTTTGGCCTTCCTCCAGAATGAAGATAATCTAGAACAGAGTTCAACAGTACAGGTTTACATGCATCCTGACCTAGAAAAGGAGTAGATATTAATGATCAACACTATGAATTAATCAATGATCTATTATCAGTGTATCTACACTACACATTTAAGCCAATTTCCTCCTGGTTTAGCCATCATGGATCTGAATGTGAAATATAGGAGGTGCGTACAAGGCATAGGAACCTCCAGAAAATTAAAATCTCTCTCAGAAAAGATACATTTGGGGAAAGTATTTTTGAGGAAAGCACTTTGACACTCCCTGGAAAGGGTTAAATCATGATATACCATTTTCAGCTGAGCTGTCAGAGGTTCCTTACGTCCCTTAATGGTAGATCAGCTTAAGCTGATGTGGGTACGAATAGCAACTAGTTGTCCAAACCTGAAAACTCAGTGGGAGGAGAGGGAAGGCATCAGCTTGATGCCTGAGGACCGACACAAACTTTCATGGCGGCACCAATGCCCCTGGGCCGGATTCAGGGAATCCTTGCCCCTGCCCAGCATCAGCTGCAATACATTGTCACTGCCCAGCCTTTAAACATTTAAGGAAAGAAAAACCTCATTATGATTAACTTGTGATTGTTTTTATGCCATGGCAAATCAGCAACAAGGGCCCATTCTTCTAAATGAGTTCTGTGAAAATCATATGGGTAGGAAGGGGGTTGGAACTGAGAAGTCGAGTAATTTAACTGTGGATTTTGGAAGTATTTATTTTCTCATTAGTGGCATGGCTATCTGTGTCTTGCTTTTTATTATGCAGAAAAGGTGCTCATATTTAGAGAGTACCCCTTTATTACTTGGTAGCTGTTCACAGTAACCGAGGTTGGACAAAATGTTCAAGGCTTCATCGATCTGATTAATGAAACTGGGAACAAGTATTGGAAACAAGCATTCTTCCTTAAACCCTTCCAGTTCTCCTCTTATAAACCATTTCAGATTGTTGTAGCTTGTATTAAGCCAGAGTTATGCTCAGACTAGGGAAACTCTGGTGTAATCTCTGATGATGTCAGGATCGTGTCCTAGTTTATTACCTGACATGATGCCAGAGCCTTCCTATTAGGATACAAAGAGGAAATCTACCCTAATATAAGATAGAAACTAAACTCTGAAGTAGCACATCAGGTGAGAGGCTCAGGGCAAATGCCTGCCCTCAACATTCTTTCTAAGTTTCATAAACAATAGTTTCTGAAAGAATGAATAATCATCGGAACTGTGCCATTGTGTCACAAATTAGGCTTCTAACAATGGAGCGATGCCAATGCAAGTGGCCGGTGACTGGTAATCTGAGCGTTTGCCTTTGCAAGTGCAAGTATCCAAGCTTTTGTGATATGTCCCTTCATCATCACTGACATACTGTTTGGAACAGACATGGTCCTTCAGCTTTTGAAGAGGTTTCCTTAAAGTCTGGCACCTTTTTGAAAATGGGCTGTCAGGAAAGGAAAAATGGACAGGAATGTTATAATCTGTTTCGACCATTGTGAAGAGAGAGACATCTGGTAGGCCACTTGGAAGTCAGCCAGCGTTGAAGACTTCAATTAAAATAATGAACGCTTTCTCAGGAGTAGCACCCAACTCATTAAAGAAGCCCCCCATGTGACTTCTCATGTCATCAAAAGAATATCACTAGAGAAAATACAGAGACTAGTGAAGGAGAAAGGAGAGGGACAAGCAAAAGAGGATAAATGGCTAAAAATGGGTAAATGAATGAAAACGTTTCTCAGATGTTCTGTAAAGGTGCGAACTGAGCCACACAGCTGTTTTAAAAACGTATTTGTTACCAAATGAAATTGGCATTAGTGGGATGAAAATTTTGGCATGCTGAAGAGATCTTGTGAATGTTCCAACATGCTGGCAGCATGACTTATATTCAGTGCATCACAAAGAATCTTAGAAAATCTGATTAAGCCTAGACTTGTGACTCAATATTTTGGCAAGTTTTAAGTACCACAAAACCAGCTCACCATGTGGAATTCCTTAATGCAAAACCTCTGCTTTCCAAAAAGTCATCTCTGCCCGATACCAATGCATTTTTAATTAAGGAAGAAATGTCATGCTTCACAATTTCTACTCAAAAGACAGCAATATTCAATAAAATGTGCAATGGAATGATGGACATTGTGCTTCCTTGCTGAGAGGAAGGACACATTAATGTGGATCGTGTATCTTGCTGGCAGTGTCAAAAGCCCAGCTTTCAGGGGCCAAAATGGAAGAAGGATTATATCTGGAAGACTGCAACCAAGGTCTATGGGTTTCATATAAAGGAAACATTGAAAATTGGTGGTGATGCTGTTGTGCCCCCATCACAATCTAAGCCTGAAACTGAATCTGAACTAGCATTCAGATACAAGCAATCCCCACCCATTTTTCACAATAATCGTCCGGTAAAGTTAGACTGAAAACATTATTCTCCCCAGGCCATTTATAATGACAAATATAAGCAAAGCCTTAGCAACTCTCCAAGTGCTTAATAAAATACAGCGCTGAAACATACTTACCCTAATTTGGAGCAGTGGTCATCTAGTAATGGGGCAAGCAAGGTTTAAATTAGTGGCTAGGCATAGCAGAATGCAGTTGCTAATGAGCCAGCACACAAGTTCCTTCTCAGGCTCATTTAGAGTTTGTAATGGCAATTGGTTCATGACATTGTGAGGTCATTACAGTGGCCAAATTATTTCAGTGCGGCTCTTTGGAGACCTTGTTATGAAGCCAGTATGAGGTGATATTACAATGGTAAAATTATTTCAATGCATGCCTTGGAGAAAGCACCACGACAATGCTCTTAGGGTAAAACTGCACTGTAAGATTACAATCTGAAGTGAGAGCGCAATGCAAGTCTGTGGAGATTAGACTCAATTATGATGTCAAAACAAAATGAAAAAAATGTCAATGCAAGTTATACCATTAAGGTCGAGACTTAAACCTAGGAAAGCTCTGCATTAAAACTGCCATATTACCTTTAAATCACACTCTTGTGCTTAAGTGTTGCAGCATGTGCATCGAGTGCTTTGTTCAACTGCCTCACACCACTGAGGCACCAACACATATTACAGCCATTTACTATAACTGTTATCTTATGGATGTTAACTGATTAACCTAATTAGAAAAGATTTGAGGAAACTGAGCATTTATGTTGCAGCTCCAAGGTGGCAGTGTATGATGTATCTCAATTCTTTTGTTCAAAATTTCTGTTTCTTCCTCTCCAGGTATCATGACAGCACAGAGAAGAGAACTGTCTTGTTTTTATAAGGGGCTGATTAATACAACTATGTTAACAGGAATTGTGAAGACTTTGATGCATTTCAAAATTATGATTGAAGACCTCTTAGAAAAATGTGGAATTAAACCATAAGGTGAACATCACAATCTTATTACACGGAATCACATTTTTGACATTGACCACCACACTTGGAACCATGAAGGGACCTTATTACCTAACCACCATGTTTGCAATTATTATGCAAATCCTCTTGCAGTTAGCCGCCTAGGAAGGCCTCAGCAGTTATGGGTGGCCAATAAATACATGTATAAAAAATAAATACATACGTATATACATACCTTGACTGAAACTTTGGCCTATGTTTGCAGATTGCTATACTTGATGATGGGATTGACATAGACTTCCTCCTGGGGAGTTCTGGGGCTGCTAGGCAGCAGGGCAGCACAACCTGATCCAGATGGCCCCACGCAGGGGGCCCAGGTAAGGCAGGAAATGTATGGAGCTGTAAGACATTTTGATGTGTTGGCCCAAACATGCCTGTGGGTGTTACTGGAACTCCACTTTGGGCAGCAGAGTACATTGGGCCTGCACTGAGGACCCCAACTTTCTTTTAACATTTGATATTTTGATGAACAATCCATGGGCAGTAAGAATACATGGAGAGTAATGGTCATGTTTGTGGGGAAGGACTTCCCCTCAGCCAAATTTGTTGAGGTGGCAGTGGAAACAAGGCAACAAGGTGTGGAGAATCATATTCCCCAAAGCCTCCCAAGAAATGCTATTTTGCTTGCAAACAAGGTACATGTTCCCTGGTGCCTTCCTTTCAAGCAACTACAGAATCACCACTTGCTTTCCTGTCACCACCACTGCAGCAACAATTTGGTGGCAGCAATGTCAGTAGTAGCCACCTGGGCACAACGGGGAGCAATTCCTGGAAGTTGCCCACCCCTGGCATAAGAGGCCTCCTGACAAGGTCACACCTAGCATGCAGAATCTGACAGACAATTTACGTAGCAATCCATTCGCCATTATCAAAGCCACCACACATGGTCAAATTTGACCACAGCCCTCTGATGAAGGGCACGCTCTGTCATTAAGCTCTGTGAGGCAGCTGCCTCAGGCAGCAGAGGTTGACAGAAGGCAGCAAGGTTTGGGAGGAGAGACTCCACAGGAGCAGCGAAGGATACAGTTCCATTACCAGGGCAGTAGAAAGATTCCACTGCCAGTCCAGGTGCTTTTTGTGCATGGAAAGGGAAGGGGGATTGCCTTGTTCTTTGCCTCAGGCAGCAGAGTGTGTTGGAGTGGGCGTTGTCTTATGCCATAGGCTACTCATTATTTTGACAGGAACAGCAGGTGTATACACAGAAAGAAATGTACACAGAGATTTGTTTTCTTCATTGAAATTAATGGTGCAGTCCTTTCAAGTAGATAAACCTGCTACAAGGCCGACAAAGAAGATGGATTGTGGCAAGGATATAGAATCATATAATAGTAGAGTTGGAGGGGGACATGAAGGCCATTGGGTCCAACCCCCTGCTATTGCAGGACACCAATTTACATCATCACACTCAGTTTTCAGGATTGTAGTATATATTTTTGTATATTTACCTCACCCTCATTTTGCAGTTATTTGTACATGAGGCTGCTCATGAGCTTTACCTACTTCTGGTTTCACTGCAAAACTGAGATTGGAGCACCAATGAAGTTTTTTCCTTACTCGTTTTCCTGATTCATAACCTCTAGGTGGCACTGTGGTGTAGTGGAATCGCTCAAATCCAAACACAGAAGATGCATTTTCTTGAGGCTTCACAAATATTGCACTTTCCCTGCTCTAAAAACATGCTGAACATACTGTTTCAAAGCAGAAGTAAAATTGGAGGGTCACAAAATTGTCTAAAGAAATGACAAACAGTGAATAAGGAATACCATCCCCACGATAAATGCCCTGTCTACAAAACCTGTGCATGTTTCTGTAGTTACTACATGGTCTTACTTTAGATTTACAATATCACAAAGTCGATTCCCCAGCACCAGCTCATAATGGGTTCTGTGTGCAAATTTTGAATGATAAAATAACTTAATTTAGGAACTTTCCAAATCAGTTTATATATTCTGAACAGATTTTTGCTTGGGATACTTTCTGGTTGTCATCAATATCTGCCTTTGTAGAGAGGCTTTGGGAGGGGAGGGGAGGGTAAGAGAGTTTGTCAAAGATTTGCTTTGAGGCCAAACCCCTTGTTATGTATATGCAAAGAGTTAATTGTGTTTTATACCTGCCTTATCGGTTGCACTGATTATATCAGCTTCAACCTGTGTATACTGATACCATTAATTAGCATAAAGAGTTATTCCTCAAAACCCCATGGCTGTACCTCTGAATCATTTGTCATGAGGGTAGTATAAGTCAAGCACACTACAGTAATATACCAAATTTAGCCTCTGAGATGTAATCATCTTTATTAATTATCTAATGTAGCAGAGCCTGGAGGAGATAATACCATCCTGCAGGGCGTTGATAACTTCTTATTTGTCTCTTAAGTCATTTGAAGCCTGTTGCAGAATCATGTTGGAGGAGAATTCACTCAGTGGACAAGCCCCCTTGTGGTGGGGTGATCAACTGAGCCTGGGTGTGTGCTAGATCGGGAACTACAAATGATATGCTGTGTCAGCACTGTGGTACCTCTGAGCCAGGCTACTGGCTTACCACCTCCAAATCATTACTTTACCCCATTCATTTCAACTAGCCTTGTGCAAATTCTATCCCCACCTCACAGGTATTTCTTGCATGTCAGAGACCAGGGGCTGCACTCTATGTAAGGTTCTCTTGCAGATAAATTTCCTCCCACAATTTTTTGCAGGACATGTGCATGTCTACACAGGATGCCTACAACCTGCAGCACACCCAAGTCAGCATGGAGCTTTGGCTGTCTAAGTGCACATAGGATTGCATCCTCAAAAATGAAATCCAGACATAGAGGGGGAAGAAGAAAGAGGAGCTGCTGGACTCTTTTCTTTCTAGTTCTTTCCTCATTCCCCATATGCTTTTCACCCTGTGATAACAAAGATACAGATGCACCGATATTGATTTCTTTAAAAAATTGCTATTCTGCTGTCAGTGCTGAAGTGAACTGAATGCAGCTTATAATAAAGACACAACTACACCTTGTAAAATGTGGAATAATAAATATTCCACATTTAAATGCCCATCAGCATGAAAAGAGGGAATAAAAAGGAGCCATTCAGACACCAAGGAGGCTTAATGGAAAGAATGTCCCTGGAAATGATGCTCAGCTCATCTCCAGCAGAAAGGCAGACAGGGCAGGGGCCAAGTGTAGAAAAACTGTGCTGCAGCTGACAGACCACAACTTGCTCTCCTGCTCAATGGCTTCACGTCAGAAGGTGCGTGCTCACAGAAGACACCCTTCATTGTGGAAAGGAGGTCCCAGGTAAGTTTGTGTGCAAGTATTATTATTGTATTAGTACTATTTATCACATTTTATACCACCCACTAGTCAAAGCTCTCTACGTAGTTTACAGTTCCCAAGGTATGCTGGCTGAGGATGGAAGCAATGAGTGTGAAAGTGGAGCACCGAATAATCTGCTGTATATACTTTTGGTTTCATCACAGGAAGGAGATCTACACACTACACAAACACTTTTACTTTTCCTGCCTTTCTTCTATATGATCTCTAAAAGCAATGCAGTAGAGAGATTATCACAAACACTCAAGAGGAAATTGCATTTTCTTTTGAGTTCCTTGATATATGCTACCTCATCCCTGCCCCAAAACAAAAAGGAAAAATTCACCAAAGTGGTGCTCATGGAGGCATCTAAAGAACCTGTAAGCAAAGATGGGAAGGGAATATTGCATGCATGATAAATGCCTCACGGTCAGGTTTGGGGCAAAGAGAGTGGGTGGCTATAGTCAGGACGCAGGGACCAGGGTGCAGGTGTAGGGAGGGGGCTTTCCACAAGATGCAGAGGGCCAGAGGCAAAAGGGAACTAGACAAGCCTTCCAGAGTCAGAAACCAGCAAGGCAGCAAGGCCCAGACAGAGGTGCAGTCCAAGAACTGGCCAAAGGTCAGAGACCAGTGGGGCAAGTGCCATTAGGAACAGGGCAAGGTCAGGAAGGATGAGGTGCAGGTACCAGCAGGGCAAAGACAGGAACAGACAGGAGCAAAGTAGGATGCAGGATGTAGCGATGCAGTGGCAGGAGCAGAGATAAGGGCTTGGTCTGGGTAGGTGGAGAGAAAGAGCACAGGGCACTCACTACAAAGGTCCGTGTTTCTGTGGCCAAAGGACCTATGGGACAGACAAACCATTTATGGAGCCTGCTGGAATTTCCCACTGTGCTGCATGATTTCCAGGCTCCTGATCCATGCAAGCACCTACAGATGCGTTCCTGGTTATGCAGGTACCTGCAAGCTCTGATCTTATGCAAAACCCCAAAAAACATGAGAACTGCTGCCTTTCAGTGGTTAGCACCTGGAGAGCAGGCAAGACAAGAAGAGTGCAGGTCATCTAGGCAAGGTCTATCCTATTAAGGCAGATGTCCTATATTTCCATTTCAGTTATAATAATTCTTTCTAAATTTGTCTCTGTGTGAATTATTGAACATATGCAAGTTTTATGCAGATCCTGCCCTCTTTTGTCCTTTTTTTTCATGATGAGGTTCCTCTGTTTTGTAAATTCATAAGTGGTCATCAAATATCAATTTTTAAGACTCCTGCCTCCACATTATGGCTGCTCCCATTCAGAAGAGGGTCTCTTGACCCTTTGAATGGTATTTTCAGGGAGCTGGAAGAGCTGCCATGAGGAAGCAGTGGCCAGGAAGTTCTCTTGTCCTAACCCGGTTGCACACACCTACATCTGGATCCAGTTTTGATGTTTTAACAACTTTATTCAAAATTGCATTCTCTGTGGCTGCTTTGGGTGAAAAAAGGAAATTGTTGTGAGGTAAAAGGCATGTGGCTAAAAATCACATGCTGTTGGGGCCTAAATATTCACCGTAATTCAAAATGCTTACAATGAGCAGGGAAGCAGCATTTAACAGCAAACGGGCCTGGGAGTATAGCTCCCAGTGCACCACTTAGAAAATGGACCTTATATGTCTCTTCATCATTTTACTTAAGGTATTGTTAATGTGAAATAAACATGTCTCCAAAGTAAAGGATTGCTGCTCAAACAGTAGCCCTGCTTAATGTTTCCATTATTGATCAGCACAAAGGTGTCTGGTGCCAAAGAGCTCATGCTTTTCTTTGCAGCTCCGAGGAAGCAAGCTGCATTTGCTTTTGGCAACTCACACATTTAAGTAGCACTGATATGAAGCAAACGACCTATAAGTAATCTACACAAACAGGCCTGGACATTAATATACTTTCAGTGATACTGAACTAGGTGGAATTTTTAAAAAGTAGAGCTACATCACTGTTGGACATTAAGGCCTCTTGCGGTTAGAAAGTAGCTCTACTGCACTTCGGACCTAAACCTCTATTTCATTTTTGCCACAGTGATGATGCTTTCTGCCCCATTTAGTTTTCTGTTCACACCCACATGTGCACACGCGCGCGCGCACACACACACACACACACACACACACACACATCAAAACAATTTCATTGTACAGGTGTGTCAATACTGTGACACTTAGAACTGTGAACAGAAAGTGCTTGAGGAATCAAACATTGCAGGAACAAGTATGAAAGAGGCCATGAGACAATAAATAGAAAGAGCAGACATTTCAGTAAAAAGATATTATCAGATATTACCATAGCTAGCAGTACAATATTAAAAGAAACCATCGAGAAATTGAGATTGTCTAAAGTCTTGATGGTTATTGACAAAAATGATTTCTTGAATTCAGGCAAAACACCTTCTTAGCACTTCTGCAAAAGAAATAAGTATTAAAATCATGGTGTTGGGTTGAGATTTTGTCAGGGTAAGCCCATTAAATTCAATGAAATTTTAGAAACTTGCATTTTTCACCTAGCAATTCTTTTCTCAAAGAATTTGTAGATTTTCCCAGTTCAATGTCTCTTCTGCTCTTCTGAAGGATCACAACAGTTCCCAAATCTTTGTCCCAGTGTTTTGGAATTTGACCGTTACCCCCCTAAGGTACAGTTCGGCATTGATCACTCTTTAAGATCATGAGAAAATGAAAATGTTCCATTTTCCTGAAGTTCATGCCTTAAATGTAAAGAACTCTTTATATGACTAGATAGTTCTGCTGTACAGGCCAGAAATATAACCTACACTGCTTAAAAATGTATGCAGTGTAGGTTATTAAAAAATAAGCCTTTTGGGGGCACAAGTCCAAGGGAGATACTAATTGGTCATATAGCTTGTTTCATGTACTCATGTCACTCCTGCTTTCCATGGCTGTTGATTGTGTAAAGTACTCTGTGTTGCATGTACCCACTGACCTTACCTTACTTACACAGCTTACCTTGCTGGGTCAGAAAACAGCAGGGGAAAGTGATGATACTTAATTTCTCTAATTATGGTTTTAAGAGAAAAGGTGGGTGGGCTACATAGCTATATTCCGCTATTGTGCTGGTTGGGAGATTTGCCCTGAAGGCTTCTTGACTCCCTCCTTGGGTGTGAATTGTGCATTGACCATCCCTCTGGCAGTGATGTAGTGGAGCCAGGACTCACAGGAATGTATTACCCACATTTTTGAAAAAAGCATAGCAGGAATGCTGATGTCATCCACTACGGGCACTGCTCCCAGTTCCCTCTGGGATCAGCTGCAATCCTCCCAGTGACTGGGGAAGGACTTTTTCCAAGCAGTGATATATTGTTCCCTATAGTAATGCAAAGGGTTTGGGGATGGCTTGGTCTTGAATGGCCAGTTAAGACCCATGGCTTTACAGAAGACTAGCTTGTAGTAGAGTTGAAAATGGCTAGAAATGCTTTGTTGATATGGATGGGCACAGCTGCCAGCATGCTTGGCCCCTCCTGGAGGACATGCCTATAGAGCTTGGCAGGATGAGTGCCTGCACTTCAGGGTTTCACATAACACAGCTGGACTTTTGATCCTGCCGCTCCCTTTCCTGTTTTGTACCCCTGTGCTGCCATCCGGATGAAATATGCTCAGTTCATTGACTTAATTATGAGTGGTGGGGTTTCAGTGTGTTTGCTTTTCCACACACTACATGCACCGATCCAGACAACACCTTACATGAGCCACGTCACTAAGAAATGCCCCAAGGGCTACTTGTCATCCTTCACAGAGTCCTTTATTTGGAGAGCTATTCATGGACAGTCCTCTATTCGAAGTGTTCTGTACACGAGGAGGCTGTGTCCAAGTCTGGTTTCCACATAAAGAACTTTAAGAAGTGAGGGCGAGCAGAAGTTGCCTACCAGTCGTTCATCACTGGATGCAGACCGAGCCAGTCCACAGGTCTCCTGCACTCAGCATTCTGCACTATAGTGAGAAGTGCATTTCCATTTCAGTTACAGGAATTTCCAAATCTGCATCTATATGTATTGAGTTTGCAAGAGCTGAGCAGGACTGTTAAGGACAGGGCATTTTGGAGGGCATTCACTCATAGGTTTGTCATTAATCAAATATGAATTGATGGCATGTAACAACAACAAATCCATATGTATAAATCAGCACATTTGAATTTGATGCACATCCACTTCTTTTTTGCTGTTTGATAATCATTTTCGCTTTTCCAACATGCAAATGACTATCCTAACATTATCCTTGACTTTTCCTTTGATATGTAGCAGCTATTTGAAAATAGAGGGGCCAGGCTTAGAACTGTTGCATGGAAGGATAGGGAATTTAACTCTTTTGCTCCGCAATGATCCCACCTGTCCCCTTGGTCCTAATATCAGCTTTATTCCCAGGCAAACTATTGCTGTAGGGTGAGACAGTGGTGAGCGACTAAGTGTGATACCCACCTCGTGCTGTAATCCCAATATAATCCCACAAGCTCCCATCCTGGCTGCTATTTGTCACAGGGAAAACAAATTTGCAATTGCTCATGAAGTGTTTAGTATAAGATGTTGTTTGGCCCACAGCTAACCATCCAGGTCATGGTTTCTCAAATGAGGCAGTGACTTAGCCAGCTTGCCTTGCCTTGCCTGATGTTTTTCTGGTTGATTTGCTCAAGAGCATGTCATGACTTTCTACTCTGAGTTTGTCTGGTTACCTCACCAACTGATATCCTGTCCCCTTTGAACAGTGAACGTGGCCTCCCCAACCCCATACTAACCTTCACATGGTGGGGAAACTGTTCTCAATTTGGTCAGAAGTGTTTATACACCCTTAAGTCTGACTATAGGCCTAGTTGCTGTAGAGCAACAGCATGTGACAAGGTGTAATTTCTAGATGGAAGAGGCTGCAACATGGCTTTGGAACATCTGGAAGTCATGCACACACTTCACAAATGGAAGCCATTCCCCTTGATTGTGGCTGTATTGAGAATTGTGATGCTTTTTAATGGGTATTCTGTGGCACTCTGCATATTTTAGCCATGCTTGCCTTTATCTTTACAAATCCTAGTATGAGAAAAACAGGGGAGTTAAAAATGGGAGCTTCAGAACACCATCAGCTGCCTTCTAATTGCCCAGCCATCAGGTTTTCTTTTTGCATTCATTGTTTTTGCTACATGAATGTGAAGCAAACCTACGAACATAGCAGGATGCCTGGCTCTGAGTCAGCACTGGTCCATCTAGTCCAGTATTATTGACAGTGATTGGCAGCAGCTCCCCAAGGTGTCAAGCAGGATCCTTTCCTAGCCCTACCTGGAGATGCCAGGCATTGAACCTAGCAGCTTTTGTCGGCAAAGCAGGTACTCCACCATTGCGCTGTAAATGCCACTCAAAAGCATTGCCCCATATTGCACTGTTGGGGCATGGTAGTCTCGCAGAGAATAAAGAAAAAGTAAGCATTGAAAAATGAAAATGTCATCATGCAATGACATTTTATTAGTGGTGCTTCTGTCTCCATTTGCAAGAGAAGAGAAATAAATACCTGATGATATCTGCATGATGGCCCTAAAGATCGTCTCTGGTGATCAAGCTGCTGTAACATTAGATCCATATCTTTTTATTATTCTAAGGCCACTGTGAATGGGAGAATAGTAAAATGGATGGCATTAAGATGATATTATGACTTTAAGATGTACAAATACATAAAATCAGTGGGAATGTAGGCATTTCAATTGGATTCTTCTGAGAGAATCAAGGAACATTTCTGGGAGATTACACAGAACACAAAGGATTTTTAAAAGACTTACATATTGTGCAGACAGAAGGGACATTGGGCACCTGCTGAATTAGCATTAAAAATTAACTTACTAAGCCTAAACTAACTTGAACTTCCTGATTTCCCTACCCAGTCTTGAGCTGGTTCCACAGAGGATGCCTGAGAGTTACTTTGTCTTTCTGAAGGCAACAATGTAGCTGAAGAACCACGTTAATTTTTCAGGCCTCTCTATTTAATATCATCAGTGGATAAAGCCAGCGCAGACTCAGTCTGGTGCCCATTTTTCTCCCACCATGTTAGCAGAGATTCACTATAAGGATTGAATCGAAAATTACAGAAGGATCTGCTTTGCATTTTCCCGGGTCTGTTTGTGCCCCAGCAAACACTTTTGTGGTTCAGAATGCAGATCCCAAATGTCAGACCACGGAGATGCAACCTATTACAGTGCTACTGAGTAACATTATCTTGTACGCCCAGCCTGTTGTCACTTTCAGATGCTATTTGCTAGGAAAACAATAGTTCCTGGATAACAAAGGCTGACATGACACAGGCTGCAAATACCATATTGTGGCAGCTGGGAAGATAATGTGTGTTACCAGTGAATTCACAAAGGAGGGAAACTTTGAAGCACTTTAAAAATTCAGGTGCACAAATTACTCATGCCACAAACAGTAGTGGCAGTTTGTAATAAAACCATAAGTTTATTTGCCATTGTTGAATACAGACACCTTTACAGTTTTCACAGAAGAGGTTGCGGAATACTACCCAATAAATAGTTTTCAGAGGGATTAAATGCATGTACAAAAAAACTCCATCTTCAATGTAGAAGAGATAGATTCTACCCTTCCACTAAATAAAAAATACAGCTTGATGCTATTTGGAGTTTGGCAAATAACAAAGAGCATTTTCCCTTAAATGTAAGAACTATATAAGAAACTGTTCTTACAATACAATATATGGAAACAACCAAAACTCCACGGTCCCAAATTCTGGAAGGACAATAATTCTAGCATCTAACAAATGCCTAAAAATACAATCCATTCCTTCTTAATGGAGACGGTTCTAGCTAGCTCTTGAACTGGATAGAAAAGCTTTCAACCAAGATTGCCAACAGAATAAAAGAAAAAGAGAGAATTGGCATGCACCATGAAATATAGCAGACCCACCCCCTTTGCTGCAGTGTAGATATAGAGCTGAAATTAGCATTCCATGGGATACGATGCTACCATATTGCATCTTGTGTTTCTTTTCTCCCACTTCTTCATAATGCCTCATCATTATGCCCTCTTAAATTGTCCCACCCTGCAGACCACCATCAGGGATGCAGGCTCAATGTTAATGAGGCGAGGTGGGCAACCAAAGAGTGGGAGTGTGTTTGCAGTGCTGCCATCTCGTCTGTAGAATGGCACTTGCATTGTGGTCTCCACATTGCCAGCATCATGCTATTTCTGTTCCCATGGCCATTTAAAGAAATGTTCTAGGGCTTGTAAACCTTTGCATTGGTCTGTGTCTGCTGCCTGTTTTAATTCTATTTTTTTATATGCCTCATAGTTTTTACCCACAGCTACTGGTTTTATCTTGCTTTAATGATCTGCTGCTTTATCATTGTTTTACTGCCGTTTTGAATTGAAGTCTTGAAGGGCACAGCCCGATGGCAATGCCAGTAGGCTTCTGACCTCAGCAGCTTCCAGCATGCTATGGCTGGTGAGAGTACAGTAGAGGCAAAGGTCACCTGTGCACTTCTCCTGCCCTGCACCTCAACTCGACATTTTGGCCATCTACTTGAGGAATCTAGGAGGGAAGGAAGGATGCTGACGTGCTTGTAGAACCTTGTATCTTGGCATCACCCACCTCCTGCCCTCCCTGCCCCACAGAACATGCACTACACCCCATCTCCAAGGTGGCTCTTGCAACCCTAGAAGCACAGCTTTTGTGATTTTTTTTTCCTGTACCTGCTGCAAGGAAGGGAGGGAAACCCAGGCACAGATGCAATTTTCCAACCTTCTAACTGGCTTTTTAAAATATCTAATGGCTATCTAGAATTAGCAGCCATATTATTGCACTGTAATTTATCTGAACACTGTTCAAAGGTACCTGGCTACAGAGAAGCTTAGATGTATAGTAAGAACCATGATGCTGGGGTGAGACAATATACGACACAATGAGGTTATGAATTGAGGGAGAAAAGATTAGGGTGCAAGCAGTTCCAGGTCCCTCGCAACTCTTTTTCAGGAAGAAGGCAGCCTTTCACTGGTGCTTATTGTATTGAAGAGTAGAGTAAGGAAAAGTTAGTCTCAGTCATTATTGAGAAAGAATATAGTAAAAACATCAGAGCCGAGATGACTTGTGGAAAGACCTAAATACCAGATGTGTCATGAACAAGAATATGGTCCTCACCTATATGTGAGTATCAGCTAGGTCTAAAGAAATGGTATTAAAAACAGCCCACAGATGGCATTTGTACTCCATAAAATTAATAGTTATTCAAGAACTTTTGGGTAAACTATGGTTTAAGAAGTTCACTGGAACATATATGGATAGTTTGGATCAAATCTTTTGGCACAAAGTAATACAGTGGCTGAATAAGGTAACACAACAAAAGATAACAACTAATGAAATTTTATTACAGTTTTCATTGTTTATTGGAGAGAATGAGGAGCTGTCTCATAAATAACGGGTGGTGATACTTTTAGGAGCATTGAGGACTGAGATTGCTAGATCTTGGAAAAATGCCCAAGGGCTCTAATTTCAGAAATATATAGAATATGGTCAGTGGCACTGGCATTGCTTTCATCTTGCTAAAGGGAAGATAAAAAGATAATTTTGCAATAACCTGTTAGTCATTCTTAATGCTTTTTGAGATCTTAATGGGGAAGATGAGAGGTGTGCCAGGCGCCAAGTTTATATTCTTTTTGGTGCCAGGTTAAAACCTTTTTATTTAATTGCTATTTTAAAAACTAGTATTTTATCATTGAACAGTCACTCTCTGTTTTCAGTTTTTTGTCTTCATGTAATATTTTATTAAATTTGTTATTTATAGAGATCATTTTATTGTATTTTAATTGTATGTATTGTGAGCCGTCCTGAGATGCCAAGGCATGTGGTGATAGCATACAAAAGTTTGAAAGAAAGAAAGAAAGAAAGAAAGAAAGAAAGAAAGAAAGAAAGAAAGAAAGAAAGAAAGAAGGAAGGAAGGAAGGAAGGAAGGAAGGAAGGAAGGAAGGAAGGAAGGAAGGAAGGAAGAAAGAAAGAAAGAAAGAAAGAAAGAAAGAAAGAAAGAAAGAAAGAAAGAAGAACCTCCAATTAACTGGCTTGATTTCTGGAGTTGTAGATTTAATCGGGTCCAAAAAGAGATTAAACAATAATTGATATAATATTGTATTAGAGATATATAAGCAATGTTGCATATGCAAAAATATTTAAAATAAGTTTTAAAGTATGGTATACCCCCTTCAGGATGCAGGTGGCGCAGTGGTTTAAACCGCTGTGCTGCTGGGCTGGTTGATCGAAAGGTCACCAGTTCAAATCTGCACAACGGGGTGAGTACCCGTTGCTCCGTCCCAGCTCCTGCCAACCTTGTATTTCGAAAGCATGTTCCGTGCACCTGGGTGTTTAGTCATGCCAGCCACATGACCATGGAGACTGTCTGCAGACAAATGCTGGCTCCCTCGGCTAGGAAACGGAGATGAGCACTGCCCCCTAGATTCAGGCATGACTGGACTTAAACCTTTACCTTTAATATCCCCTTCAGTTAAAGCAACATTGACAAGATTTAAAACACAGTAACAGATTTAAAACAACAGAAAATGAAAGACTAAAATGCCTGAGAAAATAGTCTTCACCCAGTGCTGAAAAGAGCACAAGCTAGGTTCCAGCCAAGCCTCTCTGGGGAGTTCATTGCACATCCAGGGTGCCACAACAGAAAAGGCCTTCCTTTTAGTAGCTACACACCTCATTTCATCAGTGAAGTCTCCCAGAGAAGGCCTACAGAAAAGGATCTGTGCTTCTGGGCATATGTAAATGGAAAGTCTATTTTGGGGGCTTGGGTTTGCTACTGCTTTATTGCTTCATGGTTGCATGCTGTTGCTTCCATAATGAGTTCTCTTCCACCTTTTGTCTTGCTGGTGAGGCAGCAGGGCATAGGAAAGAGAGGTTCCTCTGCCCTTGTTTCTTCTTCACCCACCACCCATGGGACTGATCTGCCTAGATGCGTATCATGAGTTGTATCATGGATCGTGTCATTCTCCTGAGAGGAGTCCAAAGGCAAACAATGCTGAGCAGACACAAAGC
This sequence comes from Varanus komodoensis, assembly GCF_004798865.1. Lineage (NCBI taxonomy): Eukaryota > Metazoa > Chordata > Lepidosauria > Squamata > Varanidae > Varanus > Varanus komodoensis. The sequence goes on from NW_025335438.1 coordinate 24,961,491, forward strand.
ATTTGTGGAGTCCTCGGTGGAGTCCATCAGATGATAAGCAATTGGTACCTGAAGACTGAGAGTCATGGTGGACAGGCCTGCTGTATGTGTGGAGGCAACCATGCTGCTGTGGAGGCCCTGGTGCAGCTGCTCTCAACTAGCTATGCCAGAAACAAGGCTGGCTTGAGCAATACAAGAACTGACCATTTTGATGTCAGAACAATCTCCGCATCTGAATAGGCTGTCTCAAAGGCATTTCTAATAGTGCAAAGTTCTAGGCAGTGCAGGACCCAGGGCCTGCCTTCCCCAAGATCAAGCATCCTGGGATTTACGATCACCCAGGGAAGACTGGCTTGAGGTACCCTTGAGTGATGTGACTTGTGGGGCAGCCATATGTGACAAGTCTAACGGTGGGATTCCATCTATGGAAATCTTCCAGCTGAGATTTCCAGTTGTCTGTTGCTCCCACAGTTGTAATTTGAGTGCCGGTCAAAGACTGTTTTTAATCACCATTGTTGGGGTCAATTCTTTCCCTTAGCTGCAGTTAGGACATTTTGAGGCATGGAGGAGATAATGCAACCATCAGCATGTCCTGGAAGATGTATGAAACCAAGAGCTAATTTACGCATGGATGTATGTGCTTTCTTACAATTTTCTGTAATCCTTACTAACAGGTGTGGAAAGAAAATGGAACCATATACCAATACTATCATTGAGTCACCCAGGTTTTATTATGTGTAAAAATGGTGCAGATACTGCAAAAGCCTGGAGCTGAATAGGCTCTTGCTCCATCATTTGCAGGCTCCTCCTTGCCTAGCAGGTTCACATTTCTCAGCCCCTAGGAGAAAAGGGCTATTCCTGTTCTCCTGCTTTCTTCTTCATCCCCTGCTATCCATAGGTGTTTGAGACTGTGCTGTTTCTCAACTGCAGTGCCTTGTGTCATAAAGCACTGCATGGCATAATAGATCAGTGCAGGAACTAAGATGACTCACTCATTCCACCTGGCAGAAGAAGAACCACTTTCACTATGCCACAAAACCTACCTTTCTCATATGGTTGGCTTCTGCTACAACACTCACCTTTCTTAGCAACCATTTCCCATACTTTATCTTTCAGAACAGGTGTGTTGGACCACAGTTCCTATCATCTGCATTCAGCCTGACCATAACTGAAGCCCTCTTGCAACAGTCTTCTACTGCTCCTAACCCATATCATAACTTGACATGTAATCAGGAAGGTCCCTTAATCATGGTTCCCTGTATTTGAATCCTGACTAGAAATGGCTGGATTTGTTAAGCTCATTGAGTTTTTCATTTTTCTCCCACCAAGTTCATTCCATCCTGGTTCTGCACAGCCATTTTTCTTTGTAGGACTTCATTGCTATTTTGTGTGCCTATTTGAAATATGTACATTTTCCTAGATATGCACCCCTGGACTACATTTAAAAAGCTTTGACCTCGCCTTTCCTCAGAAAGGAAAACAAAGCAATTTGAAATAGTAATAAAGCATGTACCAATCAAACAATAATAAAATCCTATTATCACAAGAAAACAATTCAAAATCAAGTGAAAGTAAATCTAACCCAAAGTCTGTTCGTGCATATTCTGAAACCGTGCACAGCTTTCTTTGTGCATTTCCAAATGTGTGTGTGTGTGTTAATGGATAAATGTTGTGGAATGCATTCCAAGCTCAGGAATGCACAGATTTCTAACCACAAATTGTATCCAGGGTCTGAATAAATATATTTTTAAAACACTCAACAGAATGCATTTTTTCAACCATTTCTAGTGTTCTCCAATATTAGATACATGCCAATTGTTCTGATGGTCCTTACCTGAAATGCCTGAAATAAGAAGAAATCACAGTTCTAGGTATAATTTAATGCAATTATCTTCTAACCTACAGATTTTAGCCAGAGCCAGTTCTCTGCCCACTTTTGTGTTTGTTTTGGCTCAACTGACTCTTCATTTGCTGAATGTTTTCATCTATACATGGGAAATATACTGCAGACTGGTTTTCTGTACGCTCCTATGTAAAATGTGGCAATTTGGGAAGGATGGCCTCCTGAAAGCTTCCATATGAATTTTTCTAATGCTGGAGGCAGGCTAGCTGTGTGCTCCTGTTGAGTATGTAGATTGAAAATGTTGAGCAAAAGATCTGAATATTTAAATCTCCCCTCCCTCCTGCTTATAAAGTAGCACAACAATTACCTGAAGAAGAAAAGAAGATTATGATTTTAGCTCGATAGCAAAATGAGCCAGCTTGGAAAATAAAATCCTTCACATTTATTTCATGTAGAACTGGATTGCTTTTGATACTGGAAGGGCAGAATGAGACCACTGAGATGGGAACTCTGGGTCGGGCCTATCATGGAGGAAGAGCTGAAAGCAGCATTTCGTTTTCATCTCTCGCTGGTCAGACAGGTTGTGCGGTGCTTCAGAAACTGTGCCAACTCATTGGACCAGGCTTTGTAGCAGCAGCAGCAGTATAATCTGCCGGGGTGCTAATGTTGAGAGCCTCCAGTTTAGTTCAACCTCCCTCTCTCTCTCTCTCTCTCTCTCTCATTCCAGAGAAACAGAAGTACAGGTAATTTGGGTGCTTGCAGAGTTCTCCCTGCTCAGAGGCTTACAGTGTGGAGGCAAAGCAATATCTTCTCTAAGGCAGACCTTCCTTACAGAGGCCTCTGCCTATGATGACATGCTGTGCATGAAAAGTCTCCCTGCCCCTGCTGCCATTTCTTTCCCAAGGCTTCTGCACATATCGGCCTGTCATGCCTGATGCTGCAGGCATGTGGTGGGGAAGGTGGAAATCACCATTTCTCCACTTGGTGAACCAGACCACTGCTTAGTGAATAGTGGTAGGAGCAAAAAAATACCCCCTTATTTTATGAATTGATGTGCATTGTCACAGCTAGCGTTTCTCTTTAACAATGGGCTTTCTTTCAGTCAACCACACTGGTATGTAGTTCCAATCATTTGTTTGGGTGCCTCAAAAGAGTACAATTTCGCTAATCTATAATATGGTTTTTCTGCCCTGGTACTCCATTCCACAGAAAGTTATACCATGATGAAATCGTACAAGACACTGATGCCATTTCTTCAGCCATCTATGACACAGAGGGCCATCTCTAATATATCACACTGTAAGGTCACCGGGGCTAATATTCTTATTATCCATATATCTTCTCTGTGTAGTCCTGTATTCATTATGCAAAATGGCAGCATATTAATTGCAGTGACTTCTCATCTAAATGAATTTATTTCAAATCTCTCTTAATTCAATATTAATTACAATGAACAGTTTGTGGCACTGAGTTATTGTCTAGTGGAGCAATTCTTTCATCTCTTCTTTTTTAAAGAATTAAACCAGCTGAAGATGCATGGTATTTGTTTCCATATGTAGTGTATATTTATGCATGCATGCTCAGGCTTAAGGTCCTCAGTCAAGTGTGTATAGCAAGGGTGGGAAATCTTTTAATCCCTGAGGACTGTATGGGCTACTGGGTTGTGGGCCGTGAACAATGTGACTGAGCATCACATGTGGCCCATGGGCTATGGTCTGCTCACCCTTGATTACAGGATTGCATCTTCAATTAATGAGGTGATGAATTCAGTTTACTACTATGATGCAACGTGACAATCAGGATGCAGGATGGAGGACAATTCTTTTGAGGTAGTTGGCTCTTTATGGGAGGGCAATGTTACACACACAGAGAGAGAGAGAGAGAGAGAGAGAGAGCGCAGAATAACAGAATGGGGACCTTCTTTTCAGTGCTGCCCTGTAAGTTTATGGCTCCTTCTAAGTTTATGAATCGCTTATTTTTGTAAGATAATAAACAAAGGAACTCTGATCCTTCAGAGCATGTGTATCTGCACTATACGAAAAGGAAAATAACTGTGTCCACATACTCTTAGATGCACTTTCTGAGGCTGTCTGAGGGTTGTAGAAGGCCCCCTCATGCCATCTTCATGGCCGAGAAGAAGGATGCACCTACTACCCCCTGGGGAGCCAGTGGCATGTGTCCCCCCACTGTGGTGTAAGTAGTATTAAATACCAGAAGTAGTAAGTGCAGCATGCTATAGGCCTCACTTCTGGCCAAGCAAGGCATCTTCTTGACATGGCCGTGGCCATCACATCAGTGAGCCAGCTTTACACACAGAGGGAAGTTACAAGCATCTTCTTATTGCCTATTCTTTTCTCTCTCTTCCTCAGATCATATAATTCATAGTTATGTCATTTACAATAATAGCTGCTGGGATCACCATCACAAAAGGGTGTTAAAATATATAGTAAAGTTTGAAGCCTTGTGATGCAGTTTGGGCTGGGCTGTGGTCAGCAGTCTGAGGTTAACTGGGAACCATGACCCCTTAGACAATATCGACATAATTAGGACTGAAAAGCAGATTCCATCAAGCCAGGGCACAGGGCTGAGAAGCAAGCCAGAAGCCAGGACTGACCAACAACCCAAGGGCACAGCAACATGCCAGAGTTCAGAAAGGTCTCGCCTTCCTCTTTTCCACTCCAGCAGACTCCAGTGAAGCTTCAGAAGCACCATCCTTTTATTAGTGGAATGGGCTACAAAAGAGTATAAATCAAAACAGCGTTCTCACTGAGATGTGAGAGCGGCATCTGCCCATGTAAAGAGTTGAATCCAAACTGAAATTTCCTCTTCTTTTCTCCCTTTCAGAAAAATTCTGACCCCTCCCCCAGGGGGGCTCCTGCAGTGTGAGGGCTCATGTCATTTCCTAGCTGGGCAAGGGACTTCCTCCCAACCTGCTCTCCCCATCCCCCAATTCTGGAATGCCTCCCTCCTTTCCCAAGGTGGGCTGGTTCTCATGCTCTTCTCCACAAGCTAATCTTGAAACTGCCAGGTCACCTGCCCAACTCTGCCCTCAACCTACTTCTCAGAATCAAATTGATTTAGTGAGTAGACTGTAAGTGCTAGCACTGGGGCCCCTTGCTAAAAAGACCTTGTTATTCAAGCAAGGCTTAACCAGAATCAGATGTCATATTGCTATCTTTCCAATCCAAGAAGTTCCCATGGGCAACAGGGATAGGAAGGCTCAGACCAATTCCAGAGCACATTAAACTGCCTAAGTCCAAGCAGATGGCCTGAGGTGCATGTTCAGTGGTTCACCATATAGGACATCCACACAGAGACCTAAAGTCTCACAGCTCAAGCCATAAGAAAAGCCATGCTTGATCCAGTGCTCCAATCACATAGTGGAGAACCAGCTCCCCACACGATCCCTCAAGCAGCAGGAGTGCAAGAATTCCACCAGCCTGAGCTTCTTAGCAACTGGCCCGTAATGATGCAGGCAGGGCATGGCCAGCAAGGCTGGTGGCCATTGAGAGCCTTCTGAATTTGGCCAACCTCCTTTTAAAGCCATTCAGATAGACAGCCATAGATATTTTCAGTGGCAATGAAATTATATGCACTGTGTGAAGAAAAACTTTCTTTTATCTGTCTAAATCTCCCACCAATCATTTTCATGGGATGACCCCAGTTTCTAACATTATGGGAGAGGAGGGAAATGTGTCCTTCATTTTCTCCACACCATGCATAATTTTTGGCACCTCTATCGAGTCTCCCCTACTCCTCTTTTTTCTAAGCTAAATAATCCCAATTGTAACTCTTCCTACTCAAGCAGTTGCTTCAATTCCTTCATAAGTTTAGCTGCCCTTTTCTGCACTTTCCCCAGAAAAATCTTTTTCAGGTGCAGTAACAGAACGATTCTCAATATTCGGAGGGTGATTGCACCAAAGATTTTTATAAGGGGAGTACAATCTTGGCAGTTTTACTTTCAGATTCTTTCCTAATTATGCCTAGCATGAAGCTCACCTTTTTCACAGCAGCTATGCACTGGGTCACAATTTCCTCAAGCTTTCCACCAGAACTCCAAGAGCCCTTTCTTGATCAGTCACTGCTAGCTCAAATCCCTAGCAACTCCTGACTTTTGTCTATGTGGGCTTCAAAATTATCTCCTGTAGGCATACACAAGGTAAATAAAACAACAAAACAAAACAAGAGGAAAGCCGAAATGGAGCTCCTTCCTGAATGCTGAGCAAATTGCAGGGTATTGGGGTTTGTTTGTTTGTTGCCAGTACATGATTCTGAAAAAAGTATGTCTGTCCCAGCTGAATTAGGCAGGAGGGTATGCATATGCCCTTTATCAGGAAATTGTAAAATCAGTTTCATTTTTCAACTGAGCATGTTTGCCTCTGCAAAAGAGCAACCAGGGTATTGAGCTGAAAATTTATTTTTGCAACTGTTATTTGGATGTTAGTTGTCATTTATATTCTTTGTATCAAATCTTCTTGCTGAACTTCTGCAACCAAGGGGAAAATCCAGTACAAATTGAAGGTGTTTTACAACATGATGCAGTGACTTAGAATTCATTAGTATACAGGGTAAAACATGCAGTTACATGATATGTTACACTTAAAACATATCTCAGATTGGAAATAAAATATATCTCAGATTGCTCCTATGCAAAGGAGCAGAGACCAAAAGTTCATGGGGAGGAGCTGAAATTTAAATTTTCCTTTTTTGGTTTTTCTAAAACTGGCAAATATGTATTTCATTTGTGTGGCATGGCTGGCCTAAAACAAGGACTTCTTTCTGTGCATTCCCAATATAGGTTAGCTTTATTGAAACTGTATTGTGTCTTGATATCAGTCTAACATGTCCACAGAGCAGCATGGGCCTTGGCTTCACATCAATATTTTCCTGTCAGAGATATACAGGTCACTTTGGTTTACCGAGCCTCCATCTCCCTCACGGGACTTCCGGTCCCTTCGAGGCCAGGGCTGGAGTGTCTCTACTTGGTGTTGGGCGACCGAGACAGATTGGGGATTCTGTTGGTGTACCGTGCACCCTTCCGCCCAACAGCATCCCTGCCTGAGCTGACGGAGATCGTCTCGGACCTGGTGTTGAGGACCCCCAGGATGTTGGTCCTGGGGGACTTCAATCTCCATGCCGAGACTGGTCTGACCGGGGCGGCTCAGGACTTCATGGCCTCCATGACAGCCATGGGGCTGTCTCAACATGTCACCGGCCCGACCCATGAACGTGGACACACTCTGGAGCTGGTTTTCTCGACGGGGCAGGAAGAGGGTGGTCTGAGGGTGAAGAATTTGTGTTTGACACCCCTGTCATGGTCAGATCACTTCCTGGTGAGGTTTGTGCTCGAGAGTGGCCTCTCCCTCCGTAAGGTGCGGACCCAATTGTGTGGGTCCGCCCTCGGAGCCGGATGGATCCGGATGGATTCCTGAAGGCCCTGGGGGAGTTTCCGGCTGACAAGACTAGTGCTCCTGTCGAGGCTCTGGTCGAACTGTGGAACGGGGAGATGACCAGGCCTGTTGACACGATCGCTCCTAAGCGTCCTCTCCCGCCGGGCAGAGCCCACTCTTCCCCCTGGTATACACCTGAATTGCGGGCGATGAAGCAGGCTGGGAGACAGCTAGAGCGTAGGTGGAGGAGATCACGGGATGAATCTGACCAAACACACTTGAGAGCCCATTATCGGGCCTATGCTGTGGCGGTGAGGGCGAAGAAAAAGAATTTCTTTTCCGTTTCCATTGCCTCCTCAAAATGCCGTCCAGCGGAGCTTTTTCGAGTGGTGCAAGGCCTGGTTCGTCCAGGTCCTAAGAAAGATCTGGTTCCACCCTCGAAGGCCCGCTGTGATGACTTTGCCAAGCATTTCAGGGAGAAAATCGCTCAGATTCGTCACGAGCTAGACTCTACTAGTGACTCAGAGGTTTCTGGGGAGACACCAATGCTGCCGTCTGGTTCAAAATTAATGGATGAATTTCAGTTATTGTGGCCTGATGATGCGGACAAGGTGCTTGGACAAGTACGTCCCACCACTTGCCTATTGGACCCTTGCCCGTCTTGGTTAATAAATAATCCCAAGCACGGGATTGGGATCTGGATCTTGGAAGTGGTTAACGCCTCTCTGAGGGAGGGTCGGGTACCTGCCCCTTTAAAGGAGGCGGTAGTCCGACCGGTCCTGAAGAAAGCGTCACTGGATCCAGAGATGGCCACTAATTATAGACCAGTGGCCAACATCCCGTTTCTGGGCAAGGTGTTGGAGCGGGTGGTGGCGGGACAACTCCAAGCTCTCTTGGATGAAACTGATTATCTGGACCCATTTCAGTCCGGCTTCAGACCCGGGTACGGTACTGAATCTGCCTTGGTTGCCCTGTACGATGACCTGTGCAGGGAGAAGGACAGGGGGAGTGCGTCCCTGTTGATTCTTCTGGACCTCTCAGCGGCTTTCGATACCATCGACCATGGTATCCTTCTGGATAGGCTAGCGGGATTGGGGGTCGGAGGAACTGCTTTGCAGTGGTTCCGCTCCTATCTCAATGGCCGATTCCAGAAGGTGGTGCTGGGGGACTATGGCTCTGCACCATGGCAGCTATGCCATGGAGTACTACAGGGGTCCATTTTGTCCCCTTTGCTGTTTAACATCTAAATGAAACTGCTGGGAGAGGTCATCCGGAGGTGTGGGCTGCAGAATCATCAGTACGCTGACTATACCCAGCTCTACCTCTCGTTCTCCACCAATCCAGGTGAGGCAGTGGCTGTGCTGAACCGGTGCCTGGCCGAGGTAATGGGCTGGATGAAGGCCAATAAACTGAAGCTCAATCCAGACAAGACAGAGGTCCTGTTGGTTGGCGGTTCAGGCTTCGGAGAGGGTGAATTGAACCTAGTCCTGAATGGGGTTGCACTCCCTCTTAGGGACAAGGTTCGCAGCTTGGGAGTGCTCCTCGACCCAGAGCTTTCATTGGAAGCTCAGGTGACAGCAGTGGCAAGAGTGCTTTCCTTCAGCTTCAGCTGATCCATCAGCTGTGCCCCTACCTGGAGTACGACTGCCTGGCGACAGTGACATACGTGTTGGTGACTTCCCGCCTTGACTTCTGTAACGCGCTTTACGTGGGGCTACCCTTGAAGACGGTCCAGATACTTCAATTGGTTCAAAATAGAGCTGCCAGGCTGCTGATGGGGACTGGGCATTATGTTCACATGACTCCAGTCCTCCGTCAGCTTCACTGGCTTCCCATTGAAGTCCAGGCCCAATTCAAGGTGTTGGTGATGACCTATAAAGCCCTAAACGGCTTGGGTCCTGGCTACCTGACGGAGCGCTTACGTCCATATACGCCTGCTCGCCCCCTGAGATCTGTGGGAGAGGCCCTTCTTCAGGAACCCTCCGTGAAGGAAATTAGGAGGGTAGGTACTCGGAGGAGGGCTTTCTCTGCGGTTGCACCCAATCTATGGAATGCGCTCCCCAGAGAGGTCCGCCTGGCGCCGTCGTTATTTGTTTTTCGGCACCAGGAGAAGACCTTTTTATTCAAACGTCATTTTAATTGCTAATATTATTTGCTTATTTTATTCTTTGGCCAGGGTGACTTATTTATATTGTTAATTCGTTTTATATTTTTAGTGTATTATATTTTAATTGATGTTTTGTGAGCCACCCAGAGGCTTCGGCGAATGGGGCGACATAGAAATTTTCTAAATAAATAAATAAATAAACTGGAATAAAAGTTTAAACTTAGAATCCATCCCATTGGCATGTTAATTATCGATGAATTCAAAGGGAATCTACCTTGAAAGAGGAGGTGATTGTGCAGACACAGCTCCCCTCGACTCCAATACGAATGACACATGTGCATTTATGACACAGTAAGACCTTGGATTAGAACTGCAGGGTCTAGCCACAGACAAGCTAATTCATGTGGTCATAAGACAATAATGAGGACTGAACATAATGGGAACTCCCACCAACTCTGAAGTTCTTAAAACAATGTTACTTTTGAAAATACTTTGCTTTCTGATTTTTTGGCAAAAAAGTAGCAGGTGGCTATTTCCTAGGTCAAATAACGGAGTTTTTTTTGGAAAGAATCATCTTTCAATACACTCAAGCATGAGCCAGATAATGTTTCAGATTCTGACTTGGTTTAGTATGGAAACTCAGCCATGTTTTGAAAATTGTTTAATTCCATCTTGAATTCTCCAATTTATGAATATTTAGCTTGAATGCTTTACTTCAGGAAATTTCAACCAAAGATTATATGAGAAATAGATGCCCAGACAAACATATCTCACTAACCTTTTACCACTCTTTGTATACATACTTCAGCATTCAGATTACATAGAGTCAGTGATTGTAAGGACACAGCAAAATGGAACAGAGCAGTGAAGAAAAGAATCTCTAGAATTTGTCTTTAGGATCATCCCAAATTCATGGAATGCTAACAGTGTCTTAAAAAACACAAGTTGGATGTAAAATATAATAGATCCATTTGATTGAGGCATATTTCATTAATCTGTTTCCTTGTGTCTGTGTTACAGCTCTAAGAATATCTCCCACTTTGGCTTTCCACACAGCACCGAAAGGCTTCATTCAGATAATATGTCTTAATGATATTTTAGCATAAGACAAAGGAACTTCCACTATGTCTGCTTCCCCCTCCCCTTTCCTCCTCTGGTGTACTAAAAAAAACAGATGGGAAACTCCCACATCTATTTTTAATTAACTGCAGTTGATCACTTCTGAAGCTGGATCGTGTCTGGCTCAGTTGGGACCCAGAAGCAGCAGGTTGGTCAGGCACTTATGGAGCCCATGGTAAGAAAAAGTTGTATCTGGTTAAGCAGGGGTCGCATCCGGTAGGCAGAGTCACATTTGGAACAGCAAGGTCACATCCAGTATGGCAGATTGCCACTGGCAAGCAGGGGGAGAAGGTCCCAGGGCCTTGGACAGTGTAGAGAGGTGACACAGCTCTCACATGTTACAGTCTGCTCAGACAGATTTGTGCAATTCTGGGGAGGAGGCAGAGGGGGAGAGGGGAGCAAAGGACTTGCAGTTTCAAGGTTATCTAGTGAAGCTTTTGAGAACCAGCCCACCTTGGAAAAGGAGGAAGACATTTCAGAACTGGGTGGAGAAGAGACAGAAGGGAGTTCCTTGACCCTATCAGGAGACAACAGGTGAAGTGAGTGGACCAGTTATGAAGTACCCAGCATTCCTGCTATTCAGCCCTCAAGAATCAGTAATCACTCTGAGGGTGCAGTCAAAACTGTTTTGAAAGGGAGGACTGGAGAAGATATTTCAGTTTGGATTTAGCTCTTTGAGTTCAAAGGTGCTTGGAACTTTGAATGGGCAGATGCTCCTCCAGCATCTCAAGGAGAATGCTACTTTGATTTTAGTTGTTTGTAACTTAGTAAGCCTTAATAAGGACTGTGCTTCTGAAGTTTCATCTGAGCATGCTGGAGAGGAAAAGGGGGAGATATGCTCAGGCAGACAGCACGCCACAGGAGCGGTTTGGCAAGACTGCCTCCTCATAAAGGGAACTGTTGTGCCAGCAAAGGTCTGTCAGCAGCTGTGGGCTAAAGTACGTTGGTGAGCTCAGGTCCTTCAGAAGCTTTCCTCTGCTAACTGAACATCTTAAGGGGACTGGGCTTTTTCTAGCCTCAGACTCCTGCATGGCTGGGGAATACGAGGAGGTTTGTGAAAGCTATCCTTAGAAGCTGAGGTTGAAGGTTGAACCAAGTCCATGGGCCTGAAGAGTGCAGGACATGACTGGCTGTTGCAGGTGCTCCTGAAATGCCTTGTTGGGGCCAGAGTCTTCTTTGGGGTGAGGTTAAGCCTCTGGAGCCATGGTAGGCAAACTGCAGTTCATTTTATCTAGGGAGAGGGCTTTATCTAAGCCAGAGTCAGACTGTGGTTTATTAAATGGCCTTGTTTTCTAAAATCAAAATTAAATAAACCAGTCTTCCAGGTACTATGACTCATTGAAAACAGAAGGGAAAGTTTCTGAACTCCTCCTTGTGGACACTGCGAATGAGGAAGGAATCAACGGAAACCATGTAACTCCAACCCATTTTTAGCATTATATCCAAACCAAGTCATTCCCAAAGGGGTCTGTCCTTCTTTAATCATGGGATAGGAGCTAGTCAGACACAGATAATAAACATTAGCTACTTCTGTCAAGCCCAAACTAACCTTTGAAAGGAATAGCTATATAAATCCTGTTGCTTTTCATAGTTAATATTAAGCTCTCTGCTTCTGAGAGATGTCATGTAAATTGATGTACTGCATCCTGCACTTCCCGCAAGGCCTGTGAACTGCCTTTTGAAAAAAGCACAGAATCTAGATCCAGCACTGTACCACCTCCTTCTTTGCTCTTCTCTCTTCTGCTCCCTTTTCCAGATCATGGGATGAAATATACCTGCCCCCCCCCACTTTTCAGTTCATAAAACACTGGCAGAATGGGTGCAACTGTGGAATTGAACAGATTTTGCCTCCCTGTGTGAGAATCCTGGGGTGTGCACACGACCATGTATCTCATTTATGCAATGTGTGCTGAACCTAATCCTGTCATTTGTGAAAAGCTATTTCAGGAAAAGGTTGGTAGCTAGCCAATAGAGCTGAGTTTCCACACCCTTAAAAAAACCCAAAAATATAGGGATAATAATAGTATGATTTAGCACTTGCATGGAATTTCTGAATGTTGGACATACTTCATTCATAATAGTTCAATAATACATACAAACTTATAATGGAAGTTATAAGTCAGTACCTCTGAACCTTTTGGGAGCCAACTCCAACTATCATTTATTTAAATGCGTAGTCCAGGTTAAGCACTTGAAAACAGGAGCACAAATTAAAGTTTGCCTATAGTGTAGGTTGGGGCCTGAGAATGAAAGACAGCTTGCATGTGGTTCATGGTTTGCTACTCATTTTTTTAGTCACATCAGCTCTCAAAAGAGGAAGACAAGATCATTCAAGTAGAAAGGAAAACACAAAGGTGGTACAAACCAGGCACAATTCTGTACAGACAGATCTTTCTCATCATTGTATGTCAGCTTTCCCCAGCCCTGGGCCCTCTAGCTACGGTTCCCAGAATGGATGACCATTAGCCATGCAGTCCAGGACTGATAGGTGTTGGAGTCCAAAAACAGCTAGAGACACCAGGTTGGAGAAAGCCCCTGTAAGGCATCTTTCAGTTCAGTAATAATGAGACCAGTATATCACAAGAAAATGAGAGGAACCAGACCAAGCATCCATCTAGTCCAACATTCTGTACACGCAGTATCATGGGAGGGGGCACAGAAAACCCACAAGCAAGACATGAGTGCAATAGAGGCAACATATAGAAATCAGGACTAGTAGCCAGTGATAGCCTGCTCTGCCATATGTCCAATGCCCTTTTGAAGCTGTCTAAATTGGTGGCCATCACTACATCTTGTGGAAGTGAATTCCATAGTTCATGGTGACCTATGGATTTATGCACTGTGAGAAAAGGCAACTGTGCAACATGCACCTAGCAAATGCCAACATGAGCTTATTTGCTGCCCACTTGGCATAGGAGATGGAACCTAATGGAATCCTCTGAGACCTACAGGAAAAGTCCAGTGGATGTGAAGAAAAGCTGCCTATTCCCACACTTTCAGTGCTTATTACCAAGACCAAGCAGAAAAACTCCCATAATCCTTCCTGCATTCTCCCCCACACTCAGCAGTATCAAAGCCACTAATTTGTCTCAACATTAGAAAATTGTACATTTATCATAGTGATTAAGGACAAACATTTTTCTCCTTGAATCAATTTAATAATTGTCTGGATCAATTATCTGGGAGCAGAGCATCATTAAAATGCATTTGTTTTCACCAGCAACCATGAATCTGACTGTGTGTCTTGTTGCAAAAGTTCATACAGCATGACATTGGATTGTATCTGTCATTAGGCAGCTGCAGATCACCTTGTCTCTCCTAATGCAACATGACTGCCCAAGCAATATGATATTCCGTGGTCTAATTTTTCAGTCAATTCCTTATTGTTGCTCTCATAAGTAGAATGTATATCATCATGTGCCATTACAAGCTGGGCCCAAGTTCTCCATTATGTAAGGCATTGCACATCAACCACACTGTAAGCCGGGCACGAAGCTGGGGAGGAACTTCCAGCATGAGAAGGGACACAGGAGTCAAAAGAATCCCTGCTTTTCCATAGTTGGCCAAAGGAGATCACGTCTTTCCCTTCAGTTTTGGAGGATCTTCTTAATGTCTCTTTACCAAATTGGTGTAGCTGGTAGGGACAAGAGAAAGACCTCTTCCAGTTATGACCTCTAAACTTTGCCTCCTTTTAAACAGGCTGTTATGGCTGTGTATTCCAGCTGGCACTTTTTAGTAGACTCTTTCAAATATATGAGGTTGAAACTTATGTGGGACACTTACCTAGGAATAAATCCCTTGAAGTTCATGAGGCTTATTTCTGAATAGTTTTGCATTGGATTTCTGCATATGCCAGTTTTATGAAGCCATTATATTACTTTTTGCTTTTTTATCATACTTATTGCATTTTTGTTGTGATTTCTATTTGGAAGCCACCTTCAACTTGATTTTACCACAGAAAGGTGCAATATAACCAAAGAAGAGACAAAATAAACAGTGTTCAGCTTGCTTTTCTTCACTTGCCTGCTTGTAGCACAGGAAAGACATAACCTCATGGCTTCCCAACATCACCTGGGAGACCAAAGGATTATTTTGAGTGCCAGCTGCCAACTGGGAGTGGGGGGGGGTGGAAGGGGAAAATAGGGGGCAAGCCAGGGAATGAGGGAAGGAGGCTGGAGCTGTGGACTGATGCCAATTCCAGTTGGCATTCCAGACTCCAGACTCCTTCTCTCCCCCTCCCCTATAACTAAATGGCCAAAGATTGCTGTCTTGAAAAAAGATCTATCAGCAACAAATATCCCTGTAACCCATTCCAGGCATAGGATACATGTAAACCTCTGAGTCTGGATGCTTTAGAGCCAGGGACATAGGACTGTGCCTTTCGTCAACGGAAGATGGAATGAAATTTGTAATGACAACTCAGACTCAATTCTACTGAGTATGAAGTGGAAGGAAAATGCAGTACTTGCAATACTCAAAGAAAAGTTGGTGTGCATATTTATGGCAATATTCTACATCTTAAATTCAAATACTAGTTCATTATCCACACCCACTTGCAAGGGGTCTGGGAAAGAAATGTAAATCCCAGAATAATGCAGTACTTATCTATGGACTGAGATATCAGAATAGAAATTGGTGTGCCTGTTCAGGATACCCTTTTGTTTTTTAAGCATAAGTTACACCAAAAATTTCGTGCATGTTTCCAAGAAAACTCAGCAGCAGAAGTAAAGTCTGGCTCACTACAAACCTGCATTTAAAGTGAGTTATTAGAATGAATAATTCTTTTAAAAAAACTGTGTTTCAAGGATGGTCTGTGAAGAGCATTCTGAAATCAGTCAGGTGCCATGGGGACAAGCTAGTACCCAGGACCAAAGAGCCAGTCAGGACTTCAGGGCAAGGAGCAAGACTGAAATCACAGCCAAAGCACAATCAGAAGCAGCACAGCTCAAGAAGCCCCCATTGTGTTAGCAATATTTGACCTGACTGGTAAGTCCCTTATCTGTCCTGGAGAGGCTGATGGCCGGTATGCATGGGCAGAGCCTGGCCAGGGCTTGAGGATCCTTCCCTGGGAAGCAGCATCACAGTTTGGTGTTTCACTGCAAGGGGCAGCTGCACTGTCGGTCCCTGACAGTGTGCAACATGGGCGTCATTCCACAGTTTGACTTGCAAGCACACCTGGACCCTTGAACCCATTTTCACTTCAACCATATGCAAAACACAATACAATGCAAAATCTGACTTGCAGATTGAGAAAACACAGAGAAAAGAAAATGTAGTGGAAAAAGTATGTTCTCCATTTGAAGTTTAAAAACATCATCATTCCTCCCAGAAAGCTGCAAAAAATGTTGAAATGTACTTAATATAAATCAGTGATTTAATGATTTAACACCCCTTGAATAGCAAGGCATCAAAATAAATGTTTGGTCTGCATGTTTGGACACCATTCTATGTTTCATGCTCAAGCCATGATGGCCCCTGTCAACACAAGCACCCATTGGAATACACAAATGGCTCTTGTTTTCTTTCTTTGTTGCTGTAGGAGATCTTGACACTACGGCAGAGTTAAGCGATCAGTAGAATTAAACAATGTGGAGGAGATTTCTAGCTGATGTGTTAGTTGGCATGCAAAGCAGTTTTGGTAGGAATGATATCATGAAAAATCAAAATAAAATTCATTCTCTGAGATCTTATTCCTGACAAGTTGACATGTTTTCAAATGGAATGGCTATCAAATTATGTTTTAAGCTGGTTTCTGTGAGGTTCCAAGATCAACATTTCTCTGTTTCCCAGCATCTCTAATCTAAAGCAATGTTCCCATACAGAAGAGCAATGCAGCTGGAATCACACAACATGACACCTCATACTCAAGTTGAGTGTGGGTTGTCATTGAATTGTGGGTTGTTGCTTTTGTAAGAACTCAATTGCACCAACACACCAAAGTGTGCTACCATGAACAACCCACAATTTACAACCCAACAACACACCATGTTTGCCAGTGGTTTGTGGTTAACTAATCATGGTTTGTTAGCACAGCTGAATTCACACAATAATGAACATTTCAAACAAAAATCATGTTTCAACACACATACCCTGTCAACCACACCTAACCCATACTCAGTCTTTGATGTTGGTTATCATGTTATGCTAACCCAGCCTCTATGTTTTTCACCTGTGACATTCTAAAGTTATGCCACAATGTAATAAACAACAGAACAATTTCTGCTGGGTTTTGGTTTGGTTTTTTTTGGAAGTCTACATCGTCCTTTCTGCAACACTCCTATGGTTTACTTAACCAAACAAATGTGTATTTATTACTACCAGTCTGTACCAGGATAGAACTTTGTGACCTGATTCAGCTGAACACATCAAGAGATTCCTTTCACTCTTGTTAATATACTAAATGTTATTTTATTTTCATTTTTGGAAGGCAGAAAATGACCCTAGAAGAAAAAGAGTCAGATAATGTGCTCAAGGAATATATATTTGGATCAAGATCCCAGTCTCAGTGCCAGTATGTCCAAAAGGAATACTCTCTGCTCAGCACTCAGGTTCTTTGTCTGTACTTCCTATTTCTTCCCTTCATTGCATTTTATTTTATGAATTGGTTTGTGCCTTCCTCTCCAAGACTGACAGTGTGACTTTGGCTTGCAATTTGTTTGTTAACATATACGTCTTACTTGGAAATGAATTTTCAAAAAAATATGTGAATTACAAATATTATGATGCATTAAGCTGTGAAAGACAATGGTTAAATAACAAAGCTGATTGTCTGAGACTAGAAAGAAATAACTAGAATTCCATGGCATGGAAAGATAAATGAACAGAGCTACAGTGACATCTGCTGGTCCTTATGCTTGCATTACTGGAAAGGGAAACCATTTGGTGGGGAAAAGTAGTTAAAGTCTAGATATTATTAATGAAATCTTCTTGATGTTCACAACAGCTATAGCAATTAACCCCGATCATATGAAAATCCAGATGCAAATATCAGGAAGTGATACTGTTACTCATGCAATTTCATATGTATAACAGGTGAAAAGCAAACTGTTACACCATTTAACTGAACTAATCTCCCTTTAGATATAAATGTGAAAAATGATCAGTAATTTGGGGTGGATTAATATTGAAATATCCTTCTGAAGACATATTAAAGGGATCAAGTCACCCAAATCACACTGCTTAAAATGTAGAATTTTAAAACCTCCTTTTGGCTATCTCCAGATAGCCAGCAATTTTTAAATGTATCTGCAGAAGCTTGCAAGAACTATAAAAGGAATTTGACAAAGCCTCAAGTTTAAGATAACTGCCACTATGTTATGCAGATACTTAAATCTGGGATTTCCTATTTATATAGTAACGATTTTCACATGTTAAGCAAAGATAAATTAAATAACATCACCTTGCTTTCCTCCAAATGTTCAGCTGGTGAAATTTGGCTCGGATGACGATCCTCATTTCCCTTCACTTATAAGAGGATGTATTGTAGTCGGACATGCACTTTCTGCTGGATAAAATTTGATGGAGTACTAAAAGTTAGGGTATGTTGTTTGCTGCTGCTGCTGCTGCTGCTGTTGTCATTGTCCTAAGGACACTCACCTGGAAGCAATCTTTATTCAAAGATAATAAGTTTAGAATCAGAACATTGGAGAGTTAGAATATTAAATCAATCAAAACAAGTGCTAAAGGTTCATACCATTCTGGAGCGATCTATTTCGGACAGGCATTTTTTCAGAAAAGCAGCCTGAGCCAAGGAGCTTGTACTGTCTGCTGCTGAAGTCCATAAAGAATTCACTAGGACACATCCACCTCTTCTGTTTACTCAAGGGATATTTAAAGACTTCTGTGCCTTCAAGGTAAGGCAGAGGAAAAAAGTCCAAGCTGGAATAGGGTCATCCTAGTCTACAGTAACTCTGGTGTTTTATTGCTTTCTCTCTTCTAACTTGTTTCCCTAGTTTTACAATTTTAAATTATAAACTTAAACATCTTGGCAAAAAACACAACCACCACCACCAAATAAATTTAAAAATGTGCTGCATAAATCAGTATATTTTTACAATGGATGGTAATCAGAAGTTTCCAGGAAGTGTTGTTTATTCTTCTTGTCAATTCTGTACAGCCCAAATCTATACAGCAGTATATAAATTTGAGAGAGAGAGAGAGAGAGAGAGAGAGAGAGAGAGAGAGAGAGAGAGAGCGAGCGCTGTTTGATCAATTAATCATTTCATTTTTTAAAAACAGTTTCACTGTGATGAACATCAAGGTGCAACAGTCAGCCTACCATTCTGTTAAAAGAAAGGAAGAGGAGTTTCATGGCTATACTGCTGAAACGTCTATGAGTCTTAGCACTGGGACTTATATCTTAGGGCTGTACATTTATCGGGTGAAGGCTGGGCTGAAATTAGGCTTAGCTTTGAAATTAGGCAGAGGCATGAAAGACAGGAGTGGCAAATTTGGGGGTACAGCAAAAATTGAGATGTGTTGGGCAACACTTGTGAGAAGATAATGCTGTGGCCCCCGTTTCACTACCTCCCCCTACAAGTACCTCCCCAGAGAACAATGCCTTATGTTCAGGCTTTGTGGATAAAAAATAGTGCTAGCCAGTGGACCTGCTGGGAATTTTGTTCTAGTTCAGAGAGACCAATCTAATAATTTATTACAACAATAACATAAATGGAAGATCCTGCAGAATAATCATACAAGGGCTAAAATTAGCAATGAGAAATCCATGCAACCTGGAAGCATCAGTGAGATTACCCCCACCTAGAGTTATTTGCATGCCAGCTAGACTGGGGAGAAGCAATACTACAATCCCCACCCAGTTTGGAGCTCTGGTTCTACCTACCATTGGCTCCCACCCAGTTGAGTGAGTCCCAGAAAAAGGCTCTGCTCTGCCACTTGTCATCAAGAGCACTGTGACATCAGCACCAGACATGATAGGGCAAAGGTCTAGGCTACAGTGCCTCAGTGATGCCAGTTTTGTGCCAGGAAGCCTGAGCTTGCTAAAGGTCATTGCTGCCAGCTCACCACACCATCTGGGGAGCCACAAACCAGTAGGTGCAAGGGATGGGGGAGCTTGCCCTGCTTCTTTTCCTTTTACTTCTTAAAAATACACTGCAGCCAGAGGGGCACCCAGTCAGATATGCACACCATCACAGATATTTACTCTATTATTCTTACCTTAAAGAGAAAAACAAAATCCTTTTCTACAATGCAACAGAGCTTCTTCCAAAGCGTGTTTAGCAGCTGAGAACCAGAAGCAAATTCAGTTTTACTCCTGCAGTCCTGGTAGTGCCAGGATGCAGGTGAATTTTAATACTCAGAGTGCTTCTTGAGAAATACCTTGGGGTGACAGGAAGAAGAGAAATACTCCTTTTGAGCTTCACAGTTAAACCAGCACCACCTGACTGTTTAAAGGGTCCCCTGAAAAGCCAGTAAGGCCAAGGTCTAAAAGTACCCAGCTGTACCACTGACTGGCCCTGCCCCGATAGATGCCAGTCCAGATGGGCCAACACCATTAACAGGGGGCTGTGGCCAGCACACACTTTCAGAGCAGGCCTCAGGGCAGCCGCAGCTGGGCTGCAGGCAGTGCTGGCCAGCTATGCTCAACAGCACCAAGCAGAGCTTCTGGCCTTCTTCTCGGCACTGAGGCAGCTGCTCTGCTCCCCTGGCCAACTAGGAGGGGCTGAGGGATCCACCACTTTTGGGAGAGCGGAAGCTCCATGTCCACGAAGCCTGGAGATAGCCCTGCTCTGAGGGTATTGGCAGGTACTCCATCTGTGGAACAGCCTCCCAGAACAGTTCACCTGGCACCCTCTTCACAATCTTTTCGGCACCAGTCAAAAACAACACTATTGTCCAGACATTTTAACAACCGATTTTACTGTTTACAAGTATTAATTGAATTCAATGTTATGGAGTCTCAGAATTTTAACTCATATTGTTTTAAACTTCTTACATTACTGGCAAACTCTCAGCTGCACACTGTTGTGCACGGTATATTGCTGTGAATTGTGCCTATTGTTACATTTTTGCTTATATTATTGGTTTATTGTACTGTAATGTGTATTATTGTTTTATGGTTATTTCACTGGTATATATGTTCTGATTGCTCTCTAATCCACCTAGAGAGTCCTGCAAGACTAATTGGTTCCAGCATATAAATTTAATAATAAATTAATTAATAAAAATATTTTGGTGACCAGCAAAGATCTAGTCTGCTTCTTTATAAAGTTCTTTTCATAAAGTATTGGACATACTTTATTTAATTAATTAATACCCTGTCTTTTTCAAGGTATTCAAAGCAGCTTACAATTGTTAATAAAAACTTATTAAAGCAATAATTAAACACTAAATAGATTAAGCACAATTAAAAGCACAATGACAACGGAGTAAAAAGTGAGAAGATGAACCCAGCCTCCCCAGCAGAAGGTACCACATCCAGCCATTGGCCTCTGAAAAGCTATCTCAAACTGATGCCAAAAGGATGACAAGGTTGGCCACTGGGGCAACACCACTGAAAAAGTCCTCCCACTTGTAGCTGCTCTCTGAGCCTTTCTCAGAGTTGGCACTCAGAGGAAGGCTCTGGCTGTTGAGCATCGTGTCCACGTTGTTTACGAATGGGATAGGCACCCCAACATACATTGTGGCTCCAAGCCACGAAAGGTTTGTAGCTTAAAATCATCACCCTGAATTGGGTCAGAAGCATATTGGTAACCAGTGCAAGTGGGCCAGAATGGTCTTACATGTTCACACCTAATGCTCCCATTATTAGACTAGCTGGTGCATTTTGCCCAAGTCAAAGCTTCTGAACAGTCTTCAAAGGCAGCACCATGTAAAATGCATTGCAGCAATTTATTTATACCACCATTTCCCTCAGACAAAATGGTGCTGACTAGAAATAGTATAAATAATTCTGGATTCATTTAAAATGGAGTCATTGGATCATACCAAAGGTCCATCTAGTCCAGTTTTTTGTTTTACTTGTGGCTAGCAAAATACTCTTGGGAAGTTTACAAGCATAAAGACAGCTGTCTTCTCCTGCTTTTTGTTCCCTGAACCTGGTATTCAGGGATACAATGACCAACTTTGCATGGTGGAAGTGGCTTGTCATGGCTTATTTAAGCCATAATGAGCTGCAGTATCCCGGGGGAATCTCCTGAAAATTCTCACCATGTCATGCCATGACAGCAGCTTATTGTGTCCAAAGCCAGTGTGGGTGGGTTGTGTGAAGCGTAGAGGTGCAGATGCCAATAATCAAAAGGGTTGATGGTGCATACCATAGCCCACCACCAATTAAAGAATAAGTCAATTGTGTACTGAAGTATTGAAGAAGAAGGGACTGCAGGTGGCGCAGTGATTTAAACTGCTGTGCTGCTGTGCTGGTTGATTGAAAGGTTGCCAGTTCGAATCTGCACAATGGGGTGAGTTCCCGTTGCTCCGTCCCAGCTTCTGCCAACCTTGCATTTCGAAAGCATGCAAATGCAAGTAGATAAAAAGGTACCACATCGGTGGGCAGGTAACAGCGTTCCGTGCATTGCGGTGTTTAGTCATGCCGGCCACATGACCATGGAGACTGTCTGCAGACAAACGCTGGCTCCCTCGGCTAGGAAACAGAGATGAGCACCGCCCCCTAGAGTCAGACATGGCTGGACGTAACGTCAAGGGGAAACTTTTACCGAAGAAGAACTTTCAGCTGCCTATTCTAAATCTACTGCCAATTTCATTCAATGATCAATCCTATGATAATTTTGGAGGGGATTTTTTTTTCCTGTAGTAAAATAACTCCTAAATCCAGGAGAAAGCACATTCAGTTTTATTTATTTAAAGAATACTTACCCTGGTCTTCAGCTCAAAAGACTTCCAGAGGCTGGGTTCATGCAGTCCAACAGCCCCTACTCATGGTTGAATAGAGGTCCTATGGGTTGTCATTCTGGTAAACACAGATTGGTTAGGTATACATGATAAGTATCTTATGTTCATGTGAGTGTGTGCAGGCCAATTTGGATCAGGACCGCAGCAATCCAGGTGTGTTAATTCACAGTAGAAAACTAGTCTCCTTTGAAGTCTGTGAAGTCCCTCTCGCATTGTCATATCATAGAATCATAGAACAGTAGAGTTGGAAGGAACCAAGGAGGCCACTGGGTCAAACCCCCTGCTGTTGTAGGCTACCAGTTTACATCATCCCTCCTAGATATAAAGCTAAACCATTCACATTTAAATTAGAACATTTAATTTAGTCCTCCCTCCCTCCCTCCTTTTCTATGCTATCCAATAGCTCTCTGAGTGGCTCATAACAATTAACCATTTAACCCTGGTGAGCTGCTGCCAGCCAGTGAAGACATTACTGAGCTCAATGGGCCAATGGTCTCATCCACTGTAAGGCAGTTTCCTTTTTTCCTGGTTCCCCTGAGAATAGCAATGGAAAAGGGGGTTGT
This sequence comes from Varanus komodoensis, assembly GCF_004798865.1. Classification (NCBI taxonomy): domain Eukaryota; kingdom Metazoa; phylum Chordata; class Lepidosauria; order Squamata; family Varanidae; genus Varanus; species Varanus komodoensis. The sequence continues at coordinate 24,984,363 of NW_025335438.1, forward strand.
GTCCTTCCTGCAAATGTTGTCCTCCAGAAGGCAGCTAATGAACCAGCAAACCTAAAATAAAATAAGGAAGAGCTGTACTTCAGTGATGTGAAATGCTGGAACCTGAAAACCTGATCTGTGGAGGCTTTTCCATCCTCTCTTGGATCTCAGCCAAGCTATATGAAGGCCCAGGCCTCTAATTCATGGACCAATAGCTGTTCATTCTACTATATGCCAGGCTTCCATCATGATGACTAGTTTCAGACTTCAAGGGTAATATATCATGGGCTAGCTATATGTACACAGGGAAACACATGCACACGTGCATGAGTGCACTCACAACAAAGTGAAAGCATGAATAATAGCACATATCATGCATTCAGATGCCAAATGCCAAAAGAACAGCATGATTGAAAAGCACTATGTATGATATATTATGAACAAGGGAAAAACTGACTGGAGTGTGGTATTAAAGGAAAAACCCTTTTATACAAGTGGAAGTGCAGGGCAGAGATGTTCCATTCTTTTACACTCCATTGTTCATTTCTTGCTCGTCTATTAAAGGCACAATCCTTTGCAAATTTAGACAGGAAAAAATCCCTAGTACTCCCAGCATGCCTCAGCCAGGCAGGCTTGCTCTGGCAGTAATGCCAAACGAAGTCTTTTCAGGTAAAGATGCCAAACTCTCCAGGGAATTACTTGAAACCATAGATACTCGCCATCTACAAGGGATTTGCTCTGCAACAGCTTGATCTTAAAGCATGGCAATGCCTAAGAGACTGCCAGTTTAAAACACACCAAAATGCATAATCCTTACCTTTTACTAATCATGGATCAGAGACTGTTTTAAATGCTCTAATATGAGTCCAGTTTAGCATATGACTTAAGTTTCTGATTGAACTATTGAGCTATTCCAACAGAATGTTTGTTAGACTGAAGGGCATGTAAATAGAGGGCCATTGGTTTGATTGTCTATAATGGTATGAGACTAAAGACTGTGAGTGTCAGTGGCCTCCTCCTGAAGGAAACCAGGCTTGGGCAGGGCTCCCCAAGTGAAGTTCATGCATCAATATTCTTTTTCTATAGTCCCAAATAGGAATGGCTCATTTTCTGTATCATTATAAAGAACAGCGCCATCCATCCACAAGAGGGAGGTTTCAGGAAGTTTGGACAACTCGGGAGTCTGTTGGGAATGAGGCTATGGAAAAGAAAAACTTCAGTACTTTCCTCCCAGGTAGCTGCTTTGATATAAAATAGTCAGATCCATGCTCCAGCTAAGAATGGGGAGGACATTGGTTCATGTTTGAATGTAAATTTACCCAGTTTTGCACTTTCAAACCAACAGGCAAAACAGAGCTGCCTTATCCTTCAAAATGTGCACTTCTCTGAATTTTGCAATGGAGTACTTCACCCAAAACATGTACAAAATATGTCCGTTAGAGAAAATAACTTTCAAAATGCATTATATAATTTTGCAAAATATTTATGTTAGGGAAAAATCATAGAGATGTATACATTAGGAGAAATGTGCCCAAAAGTGCTTAAACATTTTCATTCAAACTTTTAAAAAAATCTCTAAATCTTTCTTAACAGAGAAATTCTCAGAAATTTTGATGGCTCATACTTACAATTGGAAAACTCAAAAACTGAGAAAGACTGAAATTGATGGATTCGTGCATGACTTGTTGGGTGAGACTGTTGGATGTTTGCCATGGCTTGCTTTCTTAGCTGGGTTTGAACCACATGATAACCCACAACAACTCATGGTTCAGTAATGGCACATGCTCAAGCTATATGCAACCCCCGTGTGGAAGACAACTTATTTATTTATTTAAGGCTTCTATATACCATCCAACCACCAGCATCTTGGGATGGTCAAAGCATGATCCTGTCTAAGCCCAGTCACCATTTTGAAATATTCCTGGACACCCTTCCACAAATTTAAAAAGCTTAGTGCAGAAAAGAAGACAGTTTTTTAACTCTTCAAAAACTTAGAAGAGTTTGAAGAGTTAGAAGAAGACCATCCTCCTTTTTTTTTTAAGGAGACATCTGTTGGCAAGGCTTGCCTGCCCCTTTCCTGTATCTTGATGATGTATCTTGATTTAAATTATCATAATTATTTCAAAATTCACAGTCATATCTATATCTGTACATTTCATGCAAATACTGTTTCCTTTTGTCCTCTTTTGGAGAGATCCATTTCCTCTTTTTGGATGATTCAGTAGTGGTCACCCTATCTTGGAGGATGTGGATGACTACCCTACAAGGCCCCCCAGAAACTTACCATGAGGCAACTACAAAATTTGAGTTGTGTGCCATTTTCACAGTCTGCCCACATTGTGAAGCAAATTTGATCATAGCCAGAACTGCTTAGGAGTAGATATGTTCAACTCTAAAATCTTACAGACTGCATGTTAAAATCTGCCTCCCTGTGTGACCTTTGGAGTTGGAGACTAGTATGAACTTACCAAACATCTTAAACAAGAGTTGTAAAGATTTGCTCCATGTTCAGACCACATTGCTCTATATTTTGCTTCTTCTAATCTATGCACATTTTTCATTTTCCTCCAACATTTCCCTAAGCTTCTCTGCCATTCCAAAAGGTCAATTTGGCATGGTTTGAGGTTTCAGAATTCTTGCCTTTTCAAAACAAGTAGTTTGCATTCGAAGGAAGAGTTATAGATGTATTGTATTTCTGTCTTGAAAGTCAGTGCCCCAAGAAACATCTATTTGTAGCAATACAGTCCAGATGCTGCAGCATGCATCTTTACAAGGACAATTGTTTAAGTTCCCATGAGTTTTCTCCTGCTCCCTGGAGAGGGCACCCCACCTAATTTTTCATGTCCTGGTCTGGCTTCTCCAAGCTAAGAAACTCATAACTAATTACTATGGTTTCAATTCTTAACTGGACCAGCTGTGTCAAAGCAAAGAAGCCACAGTTCCCAAGCGCTTAGGATCTATAATTTATCCTCCCTATAAAAAAGTCAATATTGGTCAAAAGAATGACATTTTAAAAATCATAAAATAAGTAGTGTGGTATTTACCCAACATGGTCTTTTCTTCCCATAGTTTTATATAAGATGTTCAGATTTGTTTATATTCCTCTTGCGCTCTGCATGTGTGTGTGAAATTATTCTCTTCCCACTTTGCAAGACTTCTGGGGTAGAGACAAAACAAGTCCACTGAGAACAGAATATGTGTATGAGAGAGCATCCAAAGACCCTGAATTTTTAATACTATAAAATAGGTTAGGAATCTAATTGTAATTTTTCTTAATTTTAAAACTGTGTTCTTGAGATATCCTGACTGCTCAAGTTTAAAGAGGGAATAATGAAAGTGTTTGTTTCTTTATGCATACGCCAAGTGTTGCTGTTTTTGTTTGCATATGGAATGGTAAACCTCACAGCAGCAACAGCAGAAATAAGGAGTGTTCTTTTAATATTAGAGCAGGAATAGAAACAGAAGACACAAACTCTTCATCAAAGATTTAAGGACCAGAACTTCAGCCTTCCTTTTTGTGAGAGCATTTTTTTACTCCCTTGCAAAAAGAAATAAATAAAATCATGATAGGTCTTACAACCCATTCCTATACTGCTCTTCCTGTGTTAGGACAGAACTGGGTTTATTTTATTACACAGCTATTAAACGTATTTAATGGATTCCCTGACTTTCTGCTTTAACATCAGAATCAGGACAATGAAATTAGAAATCAATTGTTATACATGGATAGCTATAGATAGGTATGATATTTTAAATGGAAACACACTAATTAAAAATGATACCAAGTAGCAGCAATAACTTATTATGCAGATACATGCAGAAAGTACAGGAAACTAGCAAAGTAAAGCCCTTCTGCACCACATCATGAGGTCCAGCATCCAGAGAATGGAACTAAAAGGCTCTGGAAAGGAGGGATGCAAAGATCAGGCTGGAATCCATCTCCCTTGTGTTGGATTGCTTGCTCGCCCAGAAGCAATCTGAGCCATGCTCTAGTCCACCAATAGTCAGGATCACTAGTGTCTTCTTTGAGAAAAGTACATAATTCTTTGCAAAATTCCATGCAAAGCACGCAAAGGCCACAAGTCACATGAACTCCACCTACACAGCAAGTACAGACGTGACCATGTGTGCAAGCCAGTCTCATGGCTTCAGCTGGACAAGCTTTCTGCCAGAGGCAGACTTAGGACAGGGAAGAAAAGTGGGCCTGAGTCCAGGGAACTGAGCCAGGGAAACCTGACAAATTTCCACTCTGAAACTGGATTGCAACTGGAAAGCCCACCAAGAGCTAACATTTTGATGGACAATCCAAAGCTATTCATTTGTCTGTTTTCTTTTTGGTGAAAACAATGATATTTCAGTATCAGGACTGAGTCTGGGAAAATATCACAGTCAAATAATACCTGATAATCTACTGACTAAAACTGTTCAATGCTTGCTTCTTGCAACTGTTCTGTGTTATCCACTAATATACTACAAATGTAATGAGCAGCAGGATATGGCTCTCCTATATGTGGCAAAAGAAGCATGATGCAAGGGGCAGCTTCATAGCCTTCCATGGAAAACATTTCAATAGCCAATTTCACACCTTGGAGCACGAGGAGAGGGAATAAAGTGCCACCAGGACACTGCTAAGGTATCCACTACTCCATGCCCCCTCCCATTCCCAGAAGCCTGTTTCTGAGGTCACTCTACCATCCATAGGATTGTGTCCTAAACAATAAAATTGGCCACAATAAACCAATAACACAACAAAAAGCAATAGTCTCCCATCACTGCCTTCTGGAATCAACCACACAAGTAGAGCTGCTGAAAATAATGTCCCCACATCCCAGCTCTGATAGTCTATCCAGAAGGCTACCATGATCTATGTTAGCCAAAGCTGCTCAGAGAAGACAACCTGTGGTATAGGTCATCCCATAGGAAAACTGATTCAGTTTCCATTTCAAAACCACGCAGACTGATATGGATCTCAAAAATCAGTTTAAGAGTGTCTGGTCTAACACTTTGCCCAGGAGGCAGATGTTAGTGCTGGGGCTGAGCCGACCAAAGCTCTACCAGGACTTCCAAGGGAAAGCCTGTAACTGACTAGAAACAGCTCTTTAAAGAAACACACAAACAGCTTGCTCCTAATAAGATCTGCAGGCAACAGTGTTGCCAGCCTGGTTTTCCAATTAATATCTTCTTCCAAAAGAACCATGTTCAAGCCCAGTTTCCTAATTCTAGCTACTGTTTCCTAATTCTAGCCACAGTTTTTCCTAATTCTGGCTACTGTTTTCTTTTCCCCCTTTCTTGTCTTTTGTCGTTTCTATTTAATCCCTGTTTCAATTATGTGACTTCCCCAATTCTTCCCCAAAGGTCTAAGTGACCAAAAAATTTAAAAAGCATGCTCTTCCCTTCACTTCCTGTATGGATGTAATACTCATCTCTAAATAAACTGTAAATTCTTTGTGATTGCACCTCCCCAGTGCACCCGCTTTTTCTGGATTTTGACATTAGCAACCAGAGTATAATAATTTCTTCAGGGTCCCAGGCTGACTTTTTTTCAGGAGTGACCTTTTCAAAAAAGACACGGCTGCTGTCTCAAGTGGAAGTTAACAATCCCCTGATCCAGATAGACACCCTTATTATTTGAAGCAATAAGGCAAGATGGCCGAATTGGTAACTGAACCTGTCCTGGCACTTTGTTCACATCCTCAGACCTCAGTGACTGAAATTCATCCAGTAAAACTGGACCAGATAGTGTCCTGGACACCTCCGGTAACAATTTGCCTCAAATTAAATATGAATACATCCATTTAACTCACACATAAGAGGGGCACACAAGAGCCCTCCCTGCCAAGGAGCTTGGGGGTGATGCATGCTTGCATTCCTTATTGCTATCACTGCATAACACATGCAGTTGTCTGCGTGTACCAGTTAGGGTTCCTCAGTGAATGCCTTCGAATTCAAATCCAACAGCTGCTCCCTGGGGGCATGGTGATGGTGTGATGCAACTGTGGAGGACAGGGTTAGCTCACATGCCCCACTCTGCCTGTTAATTCAATGTGCACCACATTTAGGACTGGATCTTGACTCGGACTAGTTTTGTTTTGTTTTTCACTGAAATCAAGGACACTTTTGATTGATGTTTCACACTGGTTTCAAAGGAATCTAAGTGCAACCCGTGTAGCTTGGATCCAACCCATTTTCAGTCAGCCTGACCTTCTGCTAGGGATGTATTTATTTATTTAAAACACTTATATGCCGTCCTTCATGTATAACATCTCAGCATGGCTTACAACATTAAAATCAGCATCCAAAAAAAAACAATAAATACATCAATACAGTAACACACTATATAACCAATAAAAATAAATCAAAAGCGACTGTTAAATATTAAGATGCTGATTTTTAAAATAATGCTTAAATAAAATGGTTTTGACCTGGTGCTGAAAAGAATATAGGCTCAGCACCAGGCAAACCTCTCTGAGGAGCACATTCCACAATCTGGGTGCCACTGCAGAGAAGGCCCTAGTCTGAGTAGATGTTCTTTTTACCTCCCTCAGGGAGGATTCCCAGAGCAGGGCCTCTCCCACAGTTCTTAAGGGGTGTGAGGGTATATAAGGAAGGAGACACTCCTTCAGGTATCCTGGTCCCAAACCATTTAGGGCTTTATAGGTCAAAGCCAGCACCTTGAATTGAGTCCGGACTTCAACTGGAAGCCAGTGGAGCTGGTAGAGGACCGGCGTTATGTGAGAATGTATGAGGATTTCAATGGGGGTTGGGGGCAGGATTTGTCAGGCTTGGCCTAGACTTGACTCCCTAGACTGGTCCAGTTTGTTGCAGCTCTGATGAACAAAAAGCTGCCTGGGAATGGAGAAAGGGGTCAAGGGAAAGGGAAGGTCTCACATTAGAGCAGCAGAGGTGCACAGGAAAATTAAAGCTGATAGTGCAGACGAACCCCCAGTCATAGGGAAGTATACAACTGTGCTGTTCTGTTAGTGCAAATGACATTGCAGTAGCAGAAACTGAATCCTGAAGTATGTACAAGAGCAGTATCCAACTAAAGTTAGGTTTTCACAAGTATGCTCCTGTAAGAAGCTATGCAATTTGCTTGTGCTATCAGCTTGCATTCACTGTGTCATCTATTGTGTAACTGATTGTGCTACTCACTGTGCACCCAGTTGCACAAGGTAAGCCTCTTGTACAATGGAGAGATTCAGTGGAGCTCTGCTAGTATTATTTGAGTTTTCAGGATTATACCATCAGACAGTGTCCTTTGGGTCAATTCAAGTTAAACTGGACTCTAGATCATCCTGGTTTGGTCTATTGTCTGCTTCATTAATGGAAAACTCTGTGCTCTTCCTCAGCTTTCATGTTATTTTTGTGACTGGGATATTTGTGAATGAATGTGTGTGTGTGTGTGTGAATAAATCATTAGCAATACTAAGACTTTGCTGAAATTGCTGATAATTTCTTTTCCTAATTTAATAGCTAAGGACTTCCTTTTCCCAGAGACAGAAAGAATTGTCCATTACAGACAGGAGGCATAAACTTCCACCGATCGATTCATACAAGCACATGCAACCTGCTAGTGTGCCTGAAAAGAGTGGTGGCCAGCAGGTGCACGTGGGGTGTGCTCCAACGATCCTTCTCAGATCCATCACCACTTGAACCATCTTTCCAAAGCTTTCCTATCTACTGCAGTGATCTCTACAGAAATACAATTGCTGGTTCACTTCACTGCAGATTCTGGAGAGTGAGTCAATGCCTTGAGGGAATAATGAGACATTTGTTACAACTACAACTAAAAGAGAAGTGGAAAGAACAGTGGACATTCTTTCCCCACAGTGAAAGAAACACATAGAACACCATACTTGGCATTCCAAAATTCTAGAGGCCAATTCCAATTCAGGAACTGCCTTCTGGCTAGTGAGGAATGGCCAGGAGGAGGTACTCCGGGAAAGAATATTGGAGCAGCTTGATCAAGAAAGCACTCTATGAAAAGGCTTGTGTGTCTCTGCCCTGAGACTTGGCTCTGGTGTGAACTCAGAGTATTTCAAGATGGTTCAGAAAGTTGGATATTACATGTAAGAATGGTCTGTCTTTAATGAGGGTAATTACTCCTCTTCATCCTGTACAAAATTCTGATACAAAAAACACTGTTAAAGTGGCATCAGTTTAGTGCAGTTGTAGAATTTCTTCCTGTCTAAACATGCACTGAGTTGCACTTACATAGATGAATAGTAGGTATTAAGAAGGAAAAGAAACAGACAGACAGAACAAACATAATAAATACATACATCACATTTGCAATATATTCCCAAATGCCTTGATCCAGCAAGGGATGTATACATGCATAACAAAATATAAAGGTGGCAGCATGGCCACTTTTAAGTTTTCCCTCAGACCAAATTGCAAGGTAGGTAGCTTTCCATTGGGGAAATGGCATGGAGAAAAGTGTTACTCTCCCCATACTGTGGTTATGATCTGATTTAATCTACACATTCAAAATACACACAAGGCAGTTATTAATCTCCTCTCCCTTTATGGTATATCCTAATGAGAGATCTTTTGTATCAGACGTGTTGAACATCTTTCAGCCTGAGGGCTAAATTGAGTCTCTGAGGTTGCATTCCGGTGAGGAGCGGAACCAGGTACCAGCAACAACAAAACGCTAGCATATCTTAACTTAAAGGGGATGCTGTCTGTAACTAAGCCTAAGGGGGCATCTTGGTTGAGGAAACATCAAAAGCTAGTTGATGGTGGAAATAGGGTGTGACCATCTGGAGAACTCTGAGGGTCACAGTGGGGTGCCAGGTGGGCAAGTTTTAGCCCACAAGCTTGAAGTTCCATACCCCTCCTCCATGTCAGCTTTGATTTGGCCTTAATTTTAAAAGGTCAGGACATCAAAGAATGGTGAAATAAGGGGGGAGTTAGAGCAATATGAGGAATGAGAGAGACAAAAACACTGCTTTGCTTGCATTTACTGCTGTTGTTGATGTAAATTTTCACAAAACAAAATGACTTTCCTGTAAGAAATGTAATAAAATGTGTCTGAAATGTATACATATGTGTATACATTAATATCTGAAAATACAGCTCTCAATAAAAACAATTACAATTAATAAAAACAATTACACATAAGCTTCAAATCAAAAAAGGCAGATAACATCTCCATACATTTATCCATTCACAGGTGGCATCGAAATACCACTAGTTCAAATACTGAAAGCAGCATTAAGTCCTCAATCAATTCTGAAATAAGAGGTGGGTGTTTATCATCCAAATGTTGTAACTGTAGTCTTTTTGCTCCCCAAAGGACATGTGTGAGTTTTATACCTCCAACAGGCAACATACTTAGAAAACCCCTTAATAAAAAGACATTGCAGCACCCAATAAAGACAAAGCTATTGCTTTTCCTCAATAACAGACAACCAAAGATGCAGTGACACTTGTGGTACAAATAGAAAAACAATGGTCCATTGATTAGGCAAAATAAGATGGTCTGGCCCATATCTTCTCACTGGAAATAACTGTGTCTGTTTGTGATGTTGCACACTTTTCTTTTTTAACATTCCCTTTAAGACATTCCCAAACTGGAATGCTTTCCCTGATGTACCACAAAGGCTTTTACATGCATGTGATCTTATCAGTAGTGACATATGAGGAAAACTGTTCACAATCCAAACAGAGTTTTCCTTCTTATGTTTGTATTTAGAAATGACATAAGTATTATGAATCATGCAGAGTGTGCATATTGTCTTCTGTGGATGACACTATCAAGTGCAACAAGAGGCCTTTGAAATTATTCTTCAGTCAAATACCTCCCTCAGTCATGAGACTGAATTAAATCCAAAGCACACAGCCAGAATCAAAAGAAAGGTAAATTTAACAGCAGTCATAAACACAGCTGAAAACAGGAATATTGCTACACCCATTATTAAACTCGCCCAACATCCATGTTTTCTGAAACCAGGGGTTTCCCGATCATGAAGTTTAAACCAGCCATTCTTCCTAATCTGGGCTTAATGTGTGGGAGTGGGAAGGGCATTTCTATTTTTGTAGAAGTTCATTTTTTTATCTGTGTACTGGGAAAGTGAGCTAGAAAGGGAGATATGTGTTGGCTCCATTGAAAATATTTTGGGCAGTTATCTGATATTGCCATTGCCCTCTTCTTCAAAGAGTTGTGCAAGTAGGCCCCATTGCTCTTGCAACAAGAAGCCAGAGGTTTAAAAAACAAGCAGAGTCACGGGAAACAAGCAGTCGCTCATTTCCTGAGTGGGGCAAGGCAGTCAAGCTTCTTCTGGCAAATTCCACTGATCTGCCCCAGTCTGAAAATGAATATTTCCACTTGTTTCAGCACTGGTAGCTTGCCTATCTGCTAGCTTCCCACTGCACTGTATGCAGTGGATATTGCTTCCTTTTCTTATTACTCTGTGATCATACAGATTTAGTGATATTTCTTTTATTATGGTCTCTGGTTCATGCAATACGACCCTGTTCTCACATGAGAACAAACCATGGGTTAGTTGACAATATTCTGTGGCACACGCCTAGCCATGCTGCCACCATTTTGAATGAGTGAATATCACAGGTGCACATGCCAAGTAATAACCTTCAGGCAGGCCAATCAGAGGTTACAGATTCAAAATGGTGGTGCACACAACTTCTTCAAACTGTGAGTTAGCTAGTTAACCTACAGTTTGCCACCATTGCATGCAAACTGGATCAATATGTATGATGAGGAGGTCAAGGAGGATGTGGCCAAGGTGATGATGGATGTGTCCAAATGGTTCACTATTTGCTCAGATTAGTGCTTAGCCTATGTGCAAAGAAGCTGGGTTTCCCCCTTTAAAGCTATACAGTTCCCTTTTTTCTAAGCTAAACAATCCCAGTTGTTGCAACTGTCCCTAATAGGGGAGCTGCTCAAACCCTTTTATCATTTTAGTTGTCCTTCTCTGCACTTTTTCCAAGCTTGATAAAGTATTTTTTCAGGTGTGATGACCAGAACAGTACACAGTATTCTAAGTATAGTTGCACCAAAGATTTATATCAGGGGAGTATGATCTTGGCATTTTTATTTGGAGTTCCTTTCCTAATTATGCCTAACATGGGGTTTGCTGCTTTCACAGCACTGTGCACTGAGTCAACATTTTCATTGCATTTTCAACCCTAATCCCAAGATCCATTTCTTGATCAATTACTGCTATCAGATCCTATCAAACTGCACTTGAAGTTGGGATTTTTGCTCCAGTGTGCATTACTTTACACTTGCTACCATTGAACTGCATGTGCCATTTTGATGCCCATTGTCCCAGCTTGGAGAGATCCTTTTTGAGCTCCTTACAATTCCTTTTAGTTTTATCTACTCTAAATAGTTTGGTGTCATCAGCAACCTTGGCCACTTCACTCCTAATTCAGGACAATTTAGGTTAACTAGCCTAAAAATAATTTTATATAGATACACAAATGGGGGAGGGGGGAAAGACAAAGAAATCATGGGGATTTTTTTACAGGTTGCTCTAGTCCACCCAAATGTTTAGCTCGGCTTCCATCCTTCTTCCCACTCCGTACCAAATCATTACAATGATTAGTCAGGACTCTGCTTTGTACAAATTTCATAACAGCTGAAAGCTGACATCATCCGCCAACCAGTGGCCCTGCACCAGTTCCACTGTAAACAGTGAAGGTGCAAGAGGCTTTGACTTGTATTCTGGGAGAGTGATGCAGCTGTTAGTCTGTCTTGAGATTCATGTTGCAATACTCTTTTCCTTGCAAGGGCATTTAGCTCTGAAAACCACATGTTCCAGCAAAATTTTGCTAGTATTTCATGGGATTTGCATCAGAGCAGCATGTGATAGATTGGAAACTGCATACTATTTCATTATCAGTGACTGTTCTAAGCCTACACCAGTAAAAGAGGAAGCACAATTTGTGTTTCTTGTCAGTACTGTGAAGCAGAACTGTTGTTTCTAAGAGGCAGAATTAGAGCATCACCTTATTTCTCAGAGTTTGGAACAAAAGAGTATGCACTAACAGCTGTGGGTCACTAGAGATTTTGGTTAGATTTAAATCACAAACCTAAAAGGTGAAAGCCTCCACATCCCATTACCAAATCCTAATAATCCTAACCTCTGGTCAATTATGAGTTGATCATTATGAATTCCATGTTGGGATAATTAATTACTGTATCTGAACTCTGCTGTAGGATTTATTAGATCATCAGGGGCCTGCAATTTATTTTATTTAGTGCTGCATGAAATGTTTCTTTTAAAAATAAAAAAAATCAACTCTCTCACAGAGTTAGCTTCAAGAATGCAGTTTCTGACCCTACACATTACATATATTATCGAAGCAGTCCTTTGGGACTGATACCAACAGCATGGCAGCTCACTAACAAGCCGGCACAGAGGATAAAAAACATGCTGGACCACCACAGATACAAGCAAAGCAAAAGCCAGAGGGCCTGAGGAAAACTGTTGCCATGTTAATGAACCTCCACACATGTAAGGGGAAAAGGGTTGTCTGTAGGAAGGTGCCGGGTGGAAGGCAATTATAAATGGTTATTTTCTTTCCAGTTACCATTTAAAACCAATTCCGACACACTCAGTGTCCAGAAGATTTGCAGAGCTACCTACAATCGATGCATCCAAGGCTGCTATTGTCATCCCATAGGATCACTATGGAGAAGGCACCCAATGAGACAATTGGTGTATCTAGCTCAATATGGCCAGCACCATCCTTACATGGTGGCACCAGGAACTGAACCTGGAAGTTTCTGCAAGCCAAGCACAAACTACGGTTCCTCCTATTCTTCCTACAGTTCTTTTAACTACATGCTTTCCTGGGATCTTTTGCTTAAGAGTGGCTTATAAAATTAAGAGAAAGAGGAGGAAGAAGGAAAGATGAAGAAAGGAAGATTATCTAGGCCAGGGGTCTCAAACTCACCTTACCTGGGGGCCGCTGGAAGTAGAGTCTGGGTGAGGCTGGGCCGCATCAAGTATCCCACCACCGCGGTGGTGGTGGGCCGCTCATCCCACGGCCGGCCCGGGCACTGCCAGCGCTTTGAAGGCCGCAGGGCCCCTCCCCCGTGCCCCGCCCATCCCGGCAATTGGCCCGCGGGCCGCGAGTTTGAGACCCCTGATCTAGGCCAAATTGAGGATTTCCCATTCTTCTTCTGGAAATTAAGCACCAAGATGAGTTCTGGCAGTTGATTCAGCCTTGGCCTAGTGCTTGGACTGGAATTGAGTCCTGGTAGCAACACAGCAATAAAGTGTATCCCTTTTAAAAAGTTGCAAAGGATCTCTGAATTTTTCCTTATTTCAGGTGCTGCAAAGGATCTCTTTACAACATTCCCCTTCCCCCCCCCCAAAGAATATCATTATTTGAACCATTAGAGTGCAGTTCTAAATCCATTACAGCAAACATCAATGTTCTTATAAACACTTATAAAGATCTCTGATTTCAACCTACAATGCTCAACTCATGCCACTTAATGTATGTGATTGAGAAATGCAATCTTACAGCTTAAAAATACAAAATATCTGCATGGTACTGTACACAGTACAGCATAGACCGTAGTAGTTGAAACAGACCCATTCCAAGGCAATTTTCTGTTTGAAGTGAAGAATAAGATGCTCCCTCTGATTCCATGTTCTGAATCTTTCATCCTTTCCCACTCCTGAAGGCTGCAGCACAGGTTGGCTGCTTAGCACACAGCCAGCTGCCGGCTTCCAGTATCTGCCACCTGAGGCATCTCCGTCACTCTGCTCAATGGTAGGGCCATGAGCAAAAAATGCATATTGGTTTTTGTCAGCAGTCCATGGTATTTCATGCTACTTCATGGTACTTCATGGTGCAAACATTTGGTAAAGCATCTGGAGTGAAAACTGGGTGTGACAATATGAAAAATACAATCCAAATCTGATTAAAACTGTAAAATGATGTGCAACTAACTAGGTCAATTTGCAAATTGCTTTGAGCAACAGCACTGAAAGAGTGCACTGTTTATTAATCTGTGTGTATTAACACAACTGCCCATATAAACCTGCTTGGACCATAAGATCATCTTAAGCAGTCCTTCTCTGGGAGCCCCCACTAAAATGAGGTGGGTGGCTATTAAGAAGAGGTACTTGTTGTGGAATTCCAGCTGTATAATGAGCATGAATGGATGGATGGATGAAATAGTGGATGACATACAATACATTCATTTCATTGGCTAGGGGAGAGAAAAAAAGGAAGGATCACACATCTGCCGAGATTACAAGAAGTAACACATCTTAAAGAGATTAGGAGATAGTCATATAACTTATTCTTTGAGGACACTTCATCTCTGGGGACAATGACGTGCTGCAGAAATTCTCATGATTTTATTTGTGATTTCTTCCAATTAAGAATCACTCAAGAGTTATGTAAAGCAATGGTTGGGTGTTTCAACCTTCCACAGTAGTTCCCTCCATCTAATTTTTAGGCATTTGCACACATCCCACAAGTCCCTCCAGTCAGTAGGATCTCCTGTAGGATCTCCAGGAAAATGGATGGACTGCCATAGAAAGGAAAGAAGAGGAAGTCCACCTCCGTTAGTGCAATTAATCGATCACAATTCATTATGGTTTCTTACACAGGTTGGTCAGTCATGTCATCTGAACTCTGCCATGGTATTTTAGCATGGTACATTTGATTTTTGAGAAACCACCATAAGAAGCAATGGTCTGTTGTAAGGTGTCCACACTTCACTATGGTTTATGTGGTTGTCTGAACCTGGAATGGTGGTTTTCCATGATCCTGGTATGAAGCTACCACAGAGTAGCTGCAGGAGCTGCTCTAGTCATCTGGCATTGGAATAGATTTCAGACAGAGTGGCTGATAGGTTATGTGCTAACAGCAGGAAGACTGAAAAGGAGGGTGGAAACCACACTGTCAGGCACATCCAGGCAAAAAGCTTTGCACCATGCAAACCACAAAGGTTGCTTGTCAAAATGTGCCTCTTTGCTGTTGAAGTTTATAACTGTTTCATCTTTCTTCTTTCCTTGATTCCAGAATTTCTTCTCTCTGCTTTCCTATTTTCCCAAACTGCTACACTTGTGATAGGAGATACACACAAATCTGTCAACACTCAGGATACAATGCAAGGTTTTTTGCTAACTTTAACCCCACTCTTAGTTTCTGACTTCTGAAAATACTTGTCCAGCTTTTCTGGAAGTTATGCCACAAAAGATGAGAGAAAAGAATGACCTACAGTATATTCCATGGATCCACTATATAGTGGTACTAAAGTAGTAAAAACCATTATTGGCATACAAACTATATATTATTTATAACTACCAGTATCTTCCATTTTATGCTAAAGTAGATGTAAGGGCCCCAGTGTAGATCATAACCCTAACACTGGAAGGAGATGAGGGGGGCATTAAATCTTTTCCCCCTTCTGTATTGCTACTCCTGAACCAAGTGATGGATGCAGATGTAGTCTTTTTAGTAATTTTAATTGTCGGTTTTAGGTTGCTTTTAATTGGTGCATCTCGTGCCTTACCATGATGTCGCCTGGGGAGTGCGTGGGCGCCGCCATTGGGGTGGTGATGGGCAATGGACATTATGGCGTTGGGGGTCTAACGGGTCTGCATAGAAGAAGGAGGGACAGATGGTTAATACCTGTCCCTTTTTCTGGTTATTCCCCCAGCCGGTGGGTTTCAGGTAGACTTGTCAACTGCCCCCCAGGCCTGTCAGTGCTGCTGCTTAATGCCAGGTTGGTCCAAAATAAGGCAACACTCATCCATGATTTGGTCATGGATGAGAGGGCTGACCTGGCTTGTATCACAGAGACCTGAGCAGGTGGGGGGGATGTCGCCCTCTCACAACTGTGCCTGCCCGGGTACCTGGTCCAGCACCGACCACACCTGGAGGGGAGGGGGGGGGTCGCTCTGGTTTATCGAGCTTCTATTTCCCTTGTGGGGCTTCCTGTCCTCTCGAGGCCGGGGCTAGAGGGCCTCCACTTGGTGTTGGGCGACCGAGACAGATTGGGGATTCTGTTGGTGTACCGTGCACCCTGCTGCCCAACAGACTCCCTGCCTGAGCTGACGGAGATCGTCTCGGACCTGGTGTTGAAGACTCCCAGGATGTTGGTCCTGGGGGACTTCAGTCTCCATGTCGAGACGGTTCTAACCGGGGCAGCTCGGGACTTCATGGCCTCCATGACGGCCATGGGGCTGTCTCAACATGTCAATGGCCCAACCCATGAACGTGGACACACTCTGGACCTGGTTTTCTCGACGGGACAGGAAGAGGGTGATCTGAGGGTGAGGAATTTAAGTTTGATGCCCTTGTCATGGTCAGATCACTTCCTCATAAGTTTGAGCTCGAGAGCAGCCTTTCCCTCTGTAAGGGTGAGGACCAGATTGTATTGGTCCTCCCCCAGAGCCGGATGGATCCTGTTGGATTCCTGAAAGCTCTGGGGGATTTTCCAGTTGACAAGGCTGGTGATCCTGTCGATGCCCTGGTTGAATAGTGGAATGGGGAGATGACCAGGGCTATTGACACGATCACTCCCAAGCGTCCTCTCCCACCTGGCAGAGCCTGTTCATCTCCCTGGTATACACCTGAATTACGGGCAATGAAGCAGGTTGGGAGACGTCTAGAGCATAGGTGGAGGAGATCACAGGGTGAATCTGACCGAACACACTTAAGAGTCCATTATCAGGCCTATGCTGTGGTGGTGAGGACGGTGAAGAAGAAATTCTTCTCCACTTCCATTGCCTCCTCACAATGCCATCTGGCGGAGCTCTTTCAGATGGTGCAAGGGCTGATGCATCCAGGCCCAAAGAAAGATCTTGTACCACCCTCAAAGGCCCGCTGTGACGACTTTGCCAGGCATTTCAGGGAGAAAATCACTCAGATTCGTCATGAGCTTGACTCTACTATTGAACCAGATTCTACTGAGGAGATGCCAATGACGCCTTCGAGTCCACAATTAATGGATGAATTTCAGTTGTTGCGGCCTGATGATGTGGACAAGGTGCTTGGACAAGTACGTCCTACCACCTGCTTACTGGACCCTTGCCCGTCTTGACTACTTAAGAAAGCCAAGGACAGGATTGGGACCTGGATCCTGGAGGTGGTCAATGCCTCTTTAAGAGACGGTCAGGTACCTTCCTCTTTAAAAGAGGTGGTAGTCCGGGCAGTCCTAAAGAAGGCATCCCTGGATCCAGAGGTGGC
This sequence comes from Varanus komodoensis, assembly GCF_004798865.1. Taxonomy (NCBI): domain Eukaryota; kingdom Metazoa; phylum Chordata; class Lepidosauria; order Squamata; family Varanidae; genus Varanus; species Varanus komodoensis. The sequence continues at coordinate 25,001,535 of NW_025335438.1, forward strand.
CGCCAATTAAAGACCGGTGGCCAACATCCCGTTACTGGGCAAGGTGCTAGAGCGGGTGCTGGCGGGACAACTCCAAGCATTCTTGGATGAAACTGATTATCTGAACAGATTTCAGTCCAGCTTCAGACCCGGGAACGGCACTGAATCTGCCTTGGTCACCCTGTACGATGACCTGTGCAGGGAGAGAGACAGGGGGAGTACATCCGTGTTAGTTCTCCTGGACCTCTCAGCCGCTTTCGATACCATTGACCATGGTATCCTGCTGAATAGGCTAGCGGGATTGGGAGTTGGAGGCACTGCGTGGTGATGGTTCCGCTCCTATCTCAATGGCCGATTTCAGAAGGTGGTGCTGGGTGACTATGGCTCTGCGCCATGGCAGTTATGCCATGGAGTTCCGCAGGGGTCCATTTTGTCCCCCTTGCTATTCAACATCTACATGAAACCGCTGGGAGAGGTCATCAGGAGGTGTGGGCTGCGGAATCATCAGTATGCTGATGACACCCAGCTCTACCTTTCGTTTTCCACCAATCCAGGTGAGGCAGTGGCTGTGCTGAACCGGTGCCTGGCCGAGGTAATGGGCTGGATGAGGGCCAATAAACTGAAGCTCAATCCAGACAAGATGGAGGTCCTGTTGGTGGGTGGTTCGGGCCTCAGGATGGGGGACTTGGGCCTTGTCCTAAATGGGGTTGCACTCCCTCTGAGGGACAGAGTTCGCAGCTTAGGAGTGCTCCTCGACCCTGAGCTGTCTTTAGAAGCTCAGGTGACGGCGGTGGTGAGGAGCGCTTTCTTTCAACTTCAGCTGATCCATCAGCTGCATCCCTTCCTGGAGAATGACTGCCTGGCGACAGTGACACACGCTTTGGTAACTTCCTGATTAGATTTCTGCAATGCGCTCTATGTGGCGCTACCCTTGAAGACGGTCCGGATACTTCAATTGGTGCAGAATAGAGCTGCCAGGCTGCTGACGGGGACTGGGCATTGTTCTCATATAACCCCAGTTCTCCGTCAGCTCCACTGGCTCCCGATTGAAGTCCAGGCCCAATTCAAGGTGTAGGTTATGACCTATAAAGCCCTCGACAGCTTGGGTCCATATATGCCCCCCCGCCCCTTGAGATCAGCAACAGATGCCCTTCTCCGGGAACCCTCTGTGAATGATATTAGGAGGGTGAGTACCCAGAGGAGGGCTTTCTCTGCGGTGGCGCCCCATCTATGGAATGCGCTTCCCAGAGAGGTCCGCCTGGCGTTGTCATTATTTGTTTTTCGGCGCCAGGCTAAGACCTTTTTATTTAAAACTTATTTTAATTGTTAATTTATTGGTTATTTATAGGATTTTAGATCTTTTAAGCTGAGATGCACCGGGTTTTAATATTTTTATTCTACAATTTGTTATATTTGTATATTTTGTTCTTGTTGTGAGCCACCCCAAGGCTTTGTTGAGATGGGGGTGGCATAAAAATGTTTTAAATAAATAAATAAAGTCATCAGAATCAATGGAGGATAGGCATATTATGACTTGCTTTTTGAATTGACTTCAGTGGGTTTAGTATGACTAAATCTGAATCCAACCTCCTGTAATTTTTATAGCCAAAACGTGACCCATTAAAACATGGATTTTGTTGATGGATAACTTAGAAATAAAGCAGTTTAGCCAAGATCTTCCAGCACGTCATTGGTTCAAATATTTTTCTCCAAATCTGCAAGCATATTAACCTCTGTGCTACCACACAGTAAAAGTTCCACCAGATTAGTATGATAAATCCATCAAAGGGAGTTGTCACTGTGATGCTCTGAACATTGCCACCATCTTATGGGAGAGTTACACAGTTTTGGCATCTATCACTGGTGAAATGTATTCTTGTAGGCAAATTTGGGAGTCTACCATTGCCTCTCCCTTTCTCACTCTTGACAGTGAGAGATCCACTCTGACCAAATCCTTATTTATCAACCTCCGAATTCATCCATAGTATGCTAGTTGTATCTTTGTTCTCCCATCTCTCCTGTTAAATGTCTACTTGGATCTTTCTATACAGCACTGAGAGGTATCAGAGTCCCCCAGGATGACTTTATATTTAGGAATGAAATTGTTCAGCCTTAGTCATGAACTAAAATTACATGGGCCATAGACTTACAGTGCAACCCTATTAATTCTTACTTGGAACTCCACGGTTATTATGCATATGATTTCAGCCCTAGTCCAGGTAAGTGTCTTAAAAGCTGAGAGTCACATCTAAATCTTATGTAACTTAGTTGGATTTCACAAAATAAAACTATATCAGAAATATCAGAAGTATGGATATAGATTCAGATTACTGGCTGGTATATTTGGTGAAGCTACCACTGAGTAATTGGAAGGAAGCATTTTATGGAATACATTACTGTGGCATAGACATGTTTTATCATCATGTTTTTATGATTCTGAAAGTGCATGAAATCTGGTAAGGATGTGGTGAACACCTGCTTATCAGTTATATGTGATAGTCAAAATGAGTCAACAGTCATTCCACAGATAGAGACACCTAAAAGCTCACTGTAATAGCCTCACTGTGATTATTACCATGTCAGAATGCCAATTATGATTCCATTCATGAATTACTTTAACTGTGGTGTGTAAAGCCATGAGCATAGCTATTTATTTACTGTTTTAAACCTTTTAAGTCGATCCAACTGCTTTTGGATCTTTGGAGATGAAGTTCCTGCATGCAGTTTGTGTGGCAAATGTCACTCATACCAATCAAATGTGAGCTGCTTCTACCTGTAGGTGTCACAGTTAACATACATAGGAAAAGCATATCATGTAACCAAAGCCTGAAAGGAGCAAGGTGTCATGTGTTAGTTATGATAGCAACATGAGAACTGTCAAATGAACGTGTAAATGGAGAAATTTGACACTAACCTGTGATGGTATTGGTTACTTTTGCTCATGTGCAGAAGAGCTTTCCATCATCAGATCAAAGGTCCATCTTGCCCTGCACTGCATTGCCTGCATTGCCAAGCAGATACCTCCAGGAAGCCTACAGGCAAGGTTCATACAATTCTCGGTTGGATATCACAGCATTTGGTATTCAGAGGTATATGGCACATGAGCACTAAACTACCATGGCTAATAGCCAAGGGTAGACTTACCCCCCTTGTATTTCTTTCTTCTTTTCTATAACTTCATCTAAGATAGTGGCCATTGCCAGATCCCATGGCAGTGAATTTTTGCATTCTCCCAAAGGGCTACTTTCTTTTCTCTGTTCTGAGCATATAGACAATCAATTTGATCAGTTGACCCTAGGTGGTAGTGTTGTGAAGGGGCCAAGAAAATATCTGTCTCTTCACTATCTCCATACCACTCATTATTTTATTGACCTCTTTCCTAATGCTCCTTTCACCCTCTTGTATTTCCAAGCAAAAAAATCACAGGCACCTAGCTCTTCCTTATGGACAGGTAATGCCATGATTGGGGAGCACAACCTCAGACCCCACAAGGCCAGTTGCTGCTTTTCATGGATGCATCTGACTCCTCCCTGGCAACTTTGCCAAGGAAGGAAGAAGCCACCAAAGCAGGAGTATAAATCCTCAAGCCTGGTAGCCATTTCAGTCACGTCCTCTGTGGTTTCCAGATGGCCTCACCACTTTCTCTGCCACCTATTTTTTCTGGTTTCCTGGCATTTGTGCCATTTTCCCATCATTCGGAAAGGTCCAAGTGCTTGCCACAAGGTTTAGTTAATGGCAGCAAGAGTTTAGGTTTAACTGTGATGGCATTTTCATGTTTGATTCCCTTCCAGTGGTTACCCCAAGGCAAATTTGCTTTTGCCCTATGAGCCTAATGACTCTTGGGTGGAAGAAATTGCCTCAGACAGAGGACAAGACCCATTTATGCCTTTTAACAAACTGCCAAACTTTCAGTCCCTACGTTTTAGACCAAGCATCCATTTTCTTGTCAGCCCCAACATTTGCAATGCAATAGAGTTCACAGCAATTCATTTTCATGCAGCTTCACACAACAGTTTGCATGGGCAATGAATCACAGCCATTCGGTAAAATTAAAACACTTTGCTAACTCTTAAATCTGCTACTGAGGGCATATTTCAAAACAATTTTGGCATTAATAAGCTGGGCAGCCTGTTTTGTCAAATTGTTCTGGCACTGACAATGCAGGCCAACTGATGTCTTGAATGACCCTGGCACTAGAAACCCTGCCTGGCTGGCGTTTTGCTTCACCCTGGCATCAACATTCTGGAAGTGGAGTTGTTGGACTTTTTTTTCCCTCAGATTAATGAGTACCCTAAAATCTGTACAAAATTGGAAAAGAAAAAAAGTGCTTTCAAAGAGAGGAAAGCTGCTTATTGCCTTCCCACTGGCCATTTGCCTTTTCGTTTTTGACACAAAACTCTTATCAGCTCATAAGCTATTTGTTCTGGAAGTCTTCTGAATAAACATACTCTTATTTTGTGATGGTTTCTATTTTATTAGCACTCGCTTGCTGTACGATTTGTAATAGAGTTATCATTCTTGTGCGAATGTGCTCTGATAACATGGGTCAAATGCTTATTTGGCTTGCATGTAGATCACGTAGAGCAGAAGTCATAGAGTAGCCAGCTAAAGGCTTGCCACAAAAGAAGGTGCTGGCTACCCAGATGGTCCTGCAACTCATGATCCCTCACCACTGGTTATGCTGGCTAGGTCTGGCGGGAGCTGTAGGCTAAGACATCTGTAGGGCCACAGTGGCCATGTTTCCTCATTTGAAGAGGACAGTCCTCTATTTGAGGAACTGCCCTCTATTTTGCGAATATCCTTTGTTTATAGGCCTGCCCAAGTCCAGGTCTGGTTTAAAATTAAGGAACCATTGAAGGAAGAGCTGGGCCTTGGACATGCCCATCAGCAGCACTGAACAAGCCACAGAGGTCACCTGACCTGATTCTTCCACACTATTCTACAATTTTTGTTTAAATTATAATAATAATGTCTAAATTTACACTGACGTAAATTTGCATGTGTAGATTTTACACAAATTGTCATCCTCCTGCCCTCTTTTTCAGTAACATGTCTCCTGTTTTTTTGATGATTCGGAAATGGCAGCCCTATTGCCTGGTGTCTATCTCCAGAGCAGCCTCTAATCTCACGTAATGGAATAACGTGAGGCCATGTGTTGCTTTGCTTTGTGGTGTACTAAAGTTCCTTGGAAGCATGCACACACACAAAAGGGCAGAAAATTCAGGCTTCAGATTTCCCCAGTGCAACTCCCACGAGTGACCGTAGAAATGTGCAAACTGGTGGCAAAATCTGCTTTGAGGCTGGGCACCTCAACCATCTCTAGAAAGGATATGTGATCACCAATCTCACATTCTGCCACTCTCAGGTAGAAAATATCGTGTGTCTCTGTGTGTGTGTATGTGTGTAGTTAAAGTCCAGATAGAAATTGCAATGTATTTACATATTTTAATAGTAGTACACAAGAAAGCTACCATGGAGAATTAAGCCAGCTTCTCTATGACTTCTTTTGCTGCTAAAATAAAACTGCACATTTTCAATAAACTGACTTGTTAAGCTTTCCTTTTGATATGAAAGCAACGGAACCAGTTTGCAATGCTTTAGAATGACATTTGCAATATTGTGTTTTCCACATGCCACTAGTATTTTGAGTTCTTTCTTTCCTGAGAAGTCCTAACTGTTACCCAGCAAAAGTAGGAAGATATTTTGTTAGGCTTTCTATGAGATGAGAAAAAGAGAGAAGATCGAGGAAAAGAAAGGAATAGAAAATAAACAGATGTTCATGAAATGGATAAAGCCAAATATGGTAAAACAAAATATTCTGGAAGTTGTGCATTGAAGGGGGCTGTTTTTGTTTGGTGGTTTGCTTTTGTTTTAGCCACTCTAAGTGATCTGACCTCATGTTTATGTGCATGCGTACTGTGTGTTTGGACAGAAGGGTTTTATAGCCAATGGGAGTTGCCTCTGCAGTTGCAATTCACAATGCTATCTAGAATTATTCTAGCCATTTTCCCTTTAGGAAAAAATATCCCTTTGTAAGGAAAGCATGGCTGTCTTCTGCCAGAATAAAGCTTCATACATTTTGGCTCTTCCTTTCTGGCGTCTGCTCCCCAGCACATACAATTTGCTGGTTCTTGCCCAGTCTAACAGTTCATGAAAACAGTTGATGAAATGTAGTTCCACCCTCCCTCTCAGCCACTTTTCCTCCTGAAAGGCAAATGCAAAACCCATTTGTAGGAAAGGGTTTCTTTGTCTCTCTCCTCCTAGTTACCAAATCTAAAGTACCAGGTTTACAAAGAAAGGCCAAAGATAGTGGTACCTTTTAGACAGCCTTGAAAAGAAAAGGATTTCACATTCCAGACACATTGCAGGTCCAAAGGGACACATCCTTCCTAAGTGATTATTTGTTATTGCTGGTGTCAGAGGAAAAAGAAGAGGAGAAAGATCAAGCTACAGAAGTAGTTAAAACTAGAGGAAACTTTTTTTTCATGACTTGAGCCCAAAAATGACATGTTTTTTATGAGGAGCCATGGATTGGAAATATATTCACTGTGGTTAAAACTCTGCTACTTATACTGTCACTGTAAGAAGATCAATATTAGGAAATCTGCCCATCTGGAAAAATGCATGTTGAGTTCACAGACACAGGGCTACAGATTTATTAGTCAAAACATCTACTCCAAGAGACATAAAGCAGATTTTTTTATTGCATGCTTGTTGGAGATCTACAGTTGTCAAAGGCAGGCCTCACTAACGAAGTGCTAGTGGTTGCCGAGAGTAGCAACAGGCATCTCCCCATAACCTCTCAGCCAGATTTCGGTGCACCCCAATTGTATGAACTGATGGCACATTGACCCTTTCCCCATCCAAGACTTGAAGCCTTTGAGGACCAATGTTACAATGAGAATGTAACAAATCTTTACTAGGGACCATTGCCAACTGCAGACATGTGGTCTGCATTGTCTGCATTGAAAACATCTGGAGATCAGTGATAGCGTGATGTTAATATGCTGTATAGCAAGTTGATTGTTTCCCCGGAGTCAGCTTGCTATACAACAAAAATGTGGGTGAGTGGAAATTGAGCAATTTGGAGATCATGGCTATTGTCCTGGGGCAGAATCAATTTTCTGTTTTACCACTCTTTCTGAATTTGTGTTTGGCTTCCCTCTTGCTCAGCTTTTGCACCATTATGCCATTCTTGCAACATGCAAGTACACAGCAGGAAAAAATTGCAAGATTGAGTAAAAGCCGATATAGGACAGTGACGGACAAGCAAACCTTATTCTAGTGGGAAGCTTAGTCACTTCATGAGAACCTGAAATGGAAAAGAAAATGTGCACAGGGATGTATGAAAGATGCAACAATACAAGGCAAAGGTGCTGATGGCAATGTGAATCTAAGCCCATCCAAATTCCAGAAGAAAGGCAATTCCAGAGGAAAGGAAACACAACTGCAAAAACATGGGGCAGGGTCCCCTTGTAGGATCTATTTCAAAGATAGGTCTAGGAGACCCAGCTACTTGGACCCTGGATATTCATTGACAGCCATGTACAAATTTGTGCTTTTTGTTGTTGTTTTGGTTCTGTGGGCCTGAGTCCCAGATCTTTTTCATACTGCTAGAACTGCCCAGTCAGGAGATAACCATAGCTGTTGCATGAGGTATTTGCATCTACATGGAAGACTTATGCCTTGTAAGACTGGATGTGCAAAACAAGTACAAACAAGACTTCTGTCCGAAGTAAGTCAAATAATGATTAGTTTGAAGCTGAGTTCAGTTGACCATTCCAACATGTTAATTTCCAGTTTTGCTAATACAATAATAGGAAGGGAATAGTTCTCTGGCTTTATGTATCAACACCTCAACAACACTGAAAACTACTTGGTGTAGAAAAACTAATATTTTATGAGGATTTCCTTACTGGTTCCTTTCACAAACATGGGAGATTGGCAAGGTTTTGAAGTAATGTGTTTTTACAGAAATAGCACTAGCTAGAATGAGCATTTAAGGAGCAGAGCACATTTCTCTGAAATGGTCTAGCCAATATTCAACTTTACTTTTATCCAAAGAAGAATATACAAAACACACAGGGAAATTTGTGTTAGTGCCAGTGTGTATATTATTTTCAAAAGAGAAATAAAAAACCTCACCTGAAGCTTCAGATTATTAGAAAGAACAGCTAGAATTTACTGTACTGAAGAAGTACCACACAGAGAGCCTTCATGAAAGAATTTTGACAGACTCCTTGCTAATGCAAGAATAGTCTTGTATGTATTTCTGGATTGACTACCTTTCTCTTTTTACTTTGAACTCATTTTTGAGAATGTGTGTGTCTGTAAAGGGGTATTTAATTACCCAAATACATTAAACTGTACCCTTATTCCACTAAATATACTAAAACCAAGATTATAGTTGTCTTCAATTAGGGACAGTGCTATGCTACACACACACACACCGAGAGAGAGAGAGAGAGAGAGAGAGAGAGAGAGAGAGAGAGAGAGAGAGAGAGAGAGCTTTTCCTTCTTGTCAACATTTGCTTAATGATCAAGGAATTACATCAATAGTGCTCATAGGAACTTATTGGCCAAAAATGTGCCTTTTGCCTACCAGTTTGTCAGCTACTTCTCGGCTGAGATAGAATAAATGCTTCAAGAATGGAAATGTTTGTTTATCTTGAGAGAAATTTGTATCTGACTGTCCTATGCACCACTCAGGGCAGGCTTACAACCAAATCATCCTGGGTTTTCCCACTGCTTCTTCTGTCTCTTTTTCTTACCCCAGTAAATGTGTTAAGGAAAGAGGATGGGATAGCTGTGGAATGCCTTTTGACTGATAGCACTAGTGCCCATCTCTCGAGAAGCACCCTTTGCTGCTATGTGGGAAGCTCTCATCTATATTAATCCTGCACAACTGGTGGTTAATAATGGGGAAGCAGTTATAATTCATGCCTTAAGACGTGGGTGGCAAAAAGTAGATCTCCAGACAGTCATCTTCCAGAAGACCCTGCCACTGCATGCCCAATGATCAGGAATGCATGGAGCTGCTGTTCAAAACATCTGGAGACCTCCTTTCTGTTCTTCTCTTGCTTACCAACATACAAAAATCTGCCCTGTACTGAGACCATAAATTCATCTAACCCAGTATTGTTGGCATTGACTGGAAAGATCTTTCTAGGTTTCAGGATTTTTTTCTGATCCTTACCTGGAATAGCCAGAAACTGAACCCAGAAGCTTCTGCAAGGAAAGCATGTGTCCTGCCATGGGCCCCTTTGCATGGCGATGGTCTCTTATTCCGTGCCTCCCATCCCTGAAAGAACATAGCAGGCCTCAGAAAGGCTTCCGCTTGATACCTTGGAGATCCACTGCCAGTCAAAGTCGATAACATTGAAACAGATGAACGAATGGTCTTATTTAGTATAATAAGGCAGCTCCTTATATCCCCAGGGTCTCATTTGTGAAGTAGGAAATAAAGCCTCAAAGAGAAGGCTGATGTATTATTAGAGAGAATATTGAGATGTCAAGCAAGAAGCACCACCAAACCTACATTGTCAAAAGAAATGAGGACGCTTAGTTGTTAATTATTTACATGTGAAGGTACAACAAGATGCTGTCACTCACACCTTAGTAAGAGAGCTGCACTTTAAATCACTTCCAAGCCCAATAATGTCACACAAAAACGAAATAGCCATTGCACTACACTGGCTACTTGATTCGTTTCATTCACCTGAGACACAAGCACAAACTGTAAATAGGGATGCCAGCATGGGCAGCCTTAAAACATTTAAACCCAAATCCTGCCCCATTTTTTCATATGCATGTCTAACAAGTATTCCTTGCTGCAGAAGATTAAACTGAAAATACCCATTTAAAAGAACATTCTGCAGTGATGTTTCTCTCCCCCATCCCCTTTTGCTAACCAATTGGATATGAGATTACACTGTCAGGGGTAAGTGTGACCATAAATCAATCGAGCCCTAGAAACCTTGATTCACGGCTACTGAAGAGAAGGCAGGGAAGCTGAGATAACACATGTATTAGTTTTAGTGACCACAGTGTTATCTTTATTGAAGAAAAGTTTTATTCCCCTAAGTTAGATTACTAATGAACGTGTAACAAAAGTTCTTTTTCTGTAAAAGGTGATAATTTTACATGGGGGATTTATCAGTCTTTTTCTTGGAATGGCTGATACACTGGGAGTTCTTTAAAGGTGTGTGTGTGTGTGTGTGTGTGTGTGTGTGTGTGTTTTAAAGAGAAAGTCTGTACTCCACATGTAGCTTTTATGGCCTGTAAAGTAAAGGGACTCCACATGCTCTAAGGTTCAATTGAAATTATTGCTAGGAATGTAGGAATACAGCAGTAGGACTGTATTCACCTCAAGAGTTGCACTCTTTGTTGCTGAAGCATGAGAAGAGACCATACAGATCAGAGCTCTGCTCAGCCCATCACTTTGTTCTCCTCTTTGTATTGTGCATTTGTTTCTCCCTTTCAGCAACTAGGAGGGTCACTCTGTGCTCAACATAATCTGTTGCTGCAATTGCTTCTGTGTGACTCTACGGATTTGGCACCTGACAGAAACACATGGCTTGCATGCTATAATGCGCCTGTCCCTCAGTTCTGTCATTCTGTAAAGGAAAGAAAATGGGCAGAAAGGAATGATATTGTGGTTGATATTATGTCTATGAAGCCTCCATTTGCTGTGAGTTTTAGATCACTAGTCCACATAGCTCTGAGAGAGAGGAGGTGATGTGCTTTTGCACTACATCACATTCACATTCACATTAGTACAAGGGAAAGATGGATTAGAAGTTCTCCTTAAGTCTAAGTCATTGATAGGAACCACTGCAGATTGTGAGGTTCCCAATCAAGTATATCCAGATGAATAGATATCTACCTTCTGCTGCTGTGCACCTCTGTATGGATACCACCAAACCAGGTGTTCAGGAAACTATCACAGTCTCTCTCCCCATCCCCTAATTTCCATAGGACTTCCATTTATTTGTTTTTGTTTGTACCTTACAGTGAGCTTGGGTGGAAAGTGCATATTATACAGGCTGCAGAGATCCTGATAGAGATACTATTCCTGTGTCAATTTCTTCCTAATTTAGGATCTTTTAACCCGTGTAATGACATCATCATGCTGCTACTTTCCCCCTGTTGATAATGCAGAGATGAACTTCAAGCAATTTGATGCCAATGGCAAAAGGAAAAACCTCACAGTGGGATGATATCACATTCCAAATAAATAATCCCAAATGAGAAGGTATAGAATTCAACGAAGAGATATCATGTTTGGTACCATCAATGTTTCAGGCATAATATTGGCTTCAGATTCAGAGCAGTGTTTTGGCATCACAACAATCCCAATAAGGTAAGGCAAGGCCAGGTAAGTGAAGGCTAATCTGAGAAACAATTTGATCAATGGCGCACATTGAACCAGAGGTTTGAACTTGGAGTTCTCACATTTCCAACTTTTAGCCAATGAATTAAATTGCCCATCTGATTCAGGCAAGTAAGTTACTTGTTTAAGATGCAATACCAAGATGTACTGAAGTCTATTAATGGACAAACTCAACTTTTTCTTTGTCAATTCCTGTGTACCAATTATTTCTCCATCACCTCTGGTGGATTCTATGTGGAACTGAGTCATGCAATGGATCCAACATATGTTCACTTCCTTTGCCAACATACGTTCAACAAACCTGACTTCTGGATCTTGCTATATGTGTGTTGGCTGGGAATCTGGGCATGTGTTGGACTCTTCATTATGACAGAGTTCCATATGGATCTCATAATGAAGTGAATGGGGAAAAGATCATATCACAAGCATTAGAAAACACTTCCAAAGTTCATGCGCCAACTTTCCCTTTGTGATTTTGTAGTACCCAAGAGTGTTCCCTGAATATTTTTGCATACTGGTCATAGATTGGTAGCATGCAAAAGGCTATTTACTGTCAAAAAGCCAGTGGGTGAGATTAAAACTGGAGATTATGAGGTTGGGTTTTGATCCCTGTCTTCCCGTTTCCATTCTCCAGGGAACTCACTGTAAAATCTGCTGTATTGCACAGCATTCTATTGCATGGTTTCTTCCTTCCTTCCCCAGTGTACAACCACCCATACACTGTAATATCCTTCCTTGTATTATTCCTCTCATTTGACATACCTGAAAATGAGCTAGAAGGAGACATAGGGCCAGAGCTGAGGTATTATACTAGAGATGCCCAGAAAAACGGAAATGAGTCCATGGTGCAGTATTCCTAGAATGGCAATATAGGAATCATAAATATAATCATATTTAATGGATTAATTAATTAGATTACAAAAGAACATCTGCTGGGTCAGATCAATGGTCTATCTCTGTCTTCCACAATCTTCAAGATGCTTTGGATTATTATTTATTTTAAATACCTACAAGCTGCTTTTCAGGGCAAAAGCCCTACCAAGGTAGCATAGAATGTTAAAGGAATGATCCCTAGATGCTGGGGAGGGGAAGTAATAGAATAGTTCAGTTTCCTGGCACCAAGGTCAGAGATGGTGATCTTGGAGCTGGGAATCTGCCCTCTACACATTCCTCCAGCCCCTTGCATCTGGTGTGGGGAAAAAACATGACAGCCACTCTCTGAGGTTGGGAAGGAGACCTCAGGGAGGTCTTAAGGATGCAGTTTGGGGTCAGGAAGGACACAAGACCAGAGCAACCAAGATATGAGGTATACTGAGAGCACCCCAGCCATCTTCCTTCCTTCTCTGAAGTGGCCCAGCTAGTTGGGCAAAATGGTCACCTAAAAAATGCAAGTGGAATGAACAAGAGAGAAATTATCTTCCACTGCTCCTCTCACTCCATAGGATGCCTGTAAATCCCTTCCCCCAAGTCTAGGGACTTATGGACATCTCAGTCAGTTTGTGCACTAAAATCATTACAATAAAGTTAATAAGGTATCACATATTCATAAAAATACACATCAACAATAAATTATTCCTAGAAACTGGCAACATAATTGCAGCTACATAGCAGAATGCTCCAGTAAAACACAGCCAGGAGGACAGTGGGCCTTTAAGGTCTTCTTGAAAGGCTGCAGTGATGGGGCCTCAGGGACCCCTCATGACACTTGATTCCAAGGCTGTGAGACTATTGTGGAAAAGGCCCTCTCTTGTGCACTTGCCTACCTAACTGCCCACAGCGGTGGGCAAGAGAAAAGGGCCTCTGTTGCTCATCCAAATAATCCTGTGGTCCCTGTTACGGGTGAAGTGGTTTGGTCCAAAATTGTGTGAAGCTTAAAAGATCAAACCCACCACTATATATCACACTGGTCACCCGTGAAGCTGGTAGCATTATACGACCTGACTAGCTGGCCACAGCTGATAAGAGTGGAAATCTAAGACATTTGGAGTGCACCAGGCTAAAGCAGGTTGATCCACCTGGTCTACATTCTGTTCCACAGCGGTGGAGGCCAAAAGCCAGTGGCCCGGCAAGTGGTATTAAGTGGTATACTGTCTTGGATAGTTGAGGGACTAGATCACCATCAGGACCAGTAGCCATTGATAGCTTTATCCTCTACAAATTTGTCTAAAGCTATCCAAATTGATTAGCCAATTGAACTGTTAATTGACTAAAGGGATTACCCTAATCGGACAGCAGATTTTAATGTATTTTTATATGAGTGCTTCTAAAAGCTGCGGATGGCAGACCCCAGTTAGTATGTCAATCTTTGAATCTTTTTTTTTTTTCAAAAAAGAAAGTGTCCTTAAAGCTGAGCCTTCAAATACTTCATCAGATAGAGAGATGCATGCATGCATGCATACATACATACTCTGGTTTCTCTTCATCTGAAAAGGTCCGTTTTGTTTTGTATATGAGGAGTACAGTGTTGAATGGGCTAATTTGAAGACTGTTGCCATAAAAATAAATGAATAATTAAATAATGAGGTCTATAATTAAGAGGTTAATGAGAATTATAAAACAAAAGAACAACAAGAAAATATAACACTCTCCAGAACAAATTAAGTGTCAGCCTATTGTCCCTATCCTCAGTGCATTTGTGACCTCAGTAAAGGTAGCCTTCACATTTCTTTCCATGCTGGTTGTGCAGCATGGGGGCCTGGACTTTGAAGCTCCAGCTCTGAGATTACATGATCTCAAAGCTAGGATTCTGAACAATCCTGTGGTCCCCAGGCAACATCAGGAGGCCATAGGAGTGTGCCCAAGAACAACTACAAAATAAAATCAGATTAAGACAAGAGAAAAGGTCAACAACAATGCAAGGCTCTAAAAAGCCTGAAAAAATAAAAAGATTTATATTACTGTGGCAATGAGAAACTTAAAACATTGAGGTTTTTTTAATCAAGATGACATTATTTTTTAATTATTTATTGTAATCCCATATTATTGTTGTTATTAATTTAATTTTAATAAGGTTAGTTGTTTGAGTCTATATCACTATACATTGGCACATCAAGCATGTGTGCATGTTAACTATTATTATTACAGTTTTATGAACCAAGAGCAAGATGAATGATGCTTCCAGTCAGTGTTCATGATCCATCCACCCATGGCTCCAGATCTGTTACCACCAAAACACTCACAAAGCAATTGATTTCAGATGGCAATGGATTTTGCTGTAGACGGAGCCACAGCTATGGCAGATTAACTCAACCCAGTCCTAATTTTGTCACACTCAGTGAATCACAAGATATCCTTCTTTGTAGGAAAGTCTCTTTAACATAGATGATCTTTCAGTCTCACAATCTATAAGGTAGGCAATTGTTCTCATTTTACCTGAAGTGAACAGTTACTCAAAGAAGGTGACATTCCCAGTGTCACCTTCAAAGCTGACACTGGCATAGATTTTGAACAGAAGCTTCCAGATTCCTTTTGAGCACATATTTGAATTTCTCAAGCAGTAAAAATACTGGTAATAGAATTCCATTAGTGCCCCAAGATATTGGACGTTCTTTAAAGCATCTAGACCTGAAACACATTAGTATTTTAGCTGGTCCCAATTTTTCCCAGCTCCTTCAATGATATGTGTATTACATTCATATCATTTTTTGCACATTAAAAGCAAATGCCAGCTTTAATATATAATGCTAAAAATTCTGATATTAAACCCAGGCAAATTCTCTAATATAGTACTGAATATTTCACAGTAAATGCAATGGTAACATAGATCTCTTTAAAGAGTTAGTCTTACTTGTAGGTTGAGCAATTGTGCAAATATGCAACAGTTTGCTATTCATGTTATCTGTGGACACACAAGCTTTTTTTTTTTTTTTTTTTTTTTTTTTTTTTGAGGTACGGTTCCCCTGCACACAGGACAGCAAAAACATGTAAAAATTCACAGCAGTTAAGCAATGTTGCTTGAACTTCAATTGTCACATTTATATTTTTTCCTTATGATTTCAGTTCTTCAGTTCTACATTGAAATATCAGTATTTTATGATATTTATATGAGGAGGCACACATGGGGTACTCATGTGTTTCCCTGGTAGCTAGCTGCTGTGGGCAGTATCCAGTTGTGTCATTCCATTAGTATGAATGATGTTGCATCACCAGAAAATGAACTCTGAACTATATTCAAGAGAAGAATCCAAGTAAAGTCCACCCGTGCAAATGCAGCTGCACAAGCAGGTATACATTATATTTATACAACTTATTATTGCAACCATTGGTGCATAACTCTTGTGCAACCAGTTGTGAAATGCTTGTACAACCAGTTGCATAACACATTGCACATGCAGAATGGGCAACTGCTTGTGCAATGGAAAAATTCAGCAAAACTCTACTAGTATTATTTGATTTTGCAGAATGGCAATAAGGGATACTAAGTGAATTAAAACAATATTTTTATACCTCTTTAACTTGTTTCTTAGTTCATATACTCAAGCCTTATAATGCAAGTAATATAGCCAACCAGAAAGCTTCAGCTAATGGGTGGTAGAGAATGAATGAATGAATGACTATTTGTCCCTTAATGCCCTTTAACCACCCTGATGTACTTACTTGGATGGTTACAGAGAATGGCCTGACTGCTTAAAGACAAAGAAGGTGCAGAGTCAGGGAGCTGAGTTTTAGGACTCTACAAAAAGCTAGCAGAACCTTAGGATGTTTGCTGTCTCCCCTGAGACCTTCTTATGCAGAGATAATTGTTTGGGGGGCATGTGTCAGCAAGCTGCAGTGGTGCCTCCACTTATACTCCACTTATGTATTTCTGAATAGAAGCACATACTGCAAAGAGCATATGCCTCCTGTGACCTCCTCTGAAGTGAAACCAGCCTTGGTAAGAGTGGCACCTCTGAAACTTCTCTCCACTTAAGGCGTAGGTCTCTGCATAGCAACTGGTACTAGAAGTCTGCGCGGTTGTCTCTACAGCACAGAATTGTTTTCCCTCTGAACGTGCTGGGGATAATAGCTTTGCTGATGCTGCTTTTAAAACAACTCTCCATCCAGATCATATCTATCAGAGCTGTAACCTTAAAATGAAAGGCGAGAACTCCTCTGAACCCTATTTTAAATCTTCTGCTTTCTTTAAAACACACACACAACTTTCTCTATATTGATTGCCTTGGCTGCTATCCCTGTTCATTTAACCTCAACTGCTTGGCTTTTGCATTTATGGAACAGATTTTGGTTGCTTTGGACGCCCATGCTTTTGGCTGCTATTATATTTTTAGAATTCTTTTAGGTTAAAAAACCATTTGATACCATTAATCATGTTGCCATATGTAATAAATTGGCTGCTCTGGGTATATTGCTTGAAACTGTCACATGGTTCCAATCAGGATTCTGCCAACTGAAAGTGGCTATTGGAAACTCTGATTCTTCCTTTCAGTCTCTTCCAGTTAGCGTTCCAAAGAGTTCGGTCCTGTTTGTACTGTACATTAATGACCTGCAGGCTAGATGGCTCCACAGAAGGCCAAGACTTACAAGTATGCACATGTTCTGAAGTGCCACACTACATAAGCAATAACCTGTCACATCATTAGGCTCAGCTTCTCACAGCCCTTACAAAGCTTGGAGGCTCCTGCAGTGCATCTCTAATTTTCAGCTGAAATTAGGCATAAGTACAAAATGCCCCCCCCCCCGCCAAAAAAGCATGTAGTTGAGCCCTGTGAAATGATTCTAGGAAGAAGAACTCTGTTATGATTTGGAGGCTTTTGCAGTTGTCAAGTCTCTTTTCATGTCACTGCTGGAAAGGCAAGAGGAATCTTATAACTACAATAGAATAACCTGAGTGGATAATTGAGGGAAGGGGAGGGAACTTTTTGCTATTTTGTGTACCAGAAAGAACATTTTGACACAGATTCTTCTCATTTTTAAGGAAGAGTGGGAAATGTGTGCACATTTCAAAAAAAAAAAAAAAAAAACTCCAAGAAATTTCCCATCAAAGGCAAAACAATAACACACTCAATTGATTCTCTGATTCTTGAAAATATTCTGTTATTTATCCCTGGTAAGCAACCAAGCCAGGAATGCTAAATTTAGAAACTGAAATTCTGGGTCTATGGATGGATGAATTGGTTTATTTCCTGTTCATGTCAGTTTCACATGTGTACTGTCTTAAGTTTGTCTGACTTCCTGTGGAGTATGCCAAACGTCTATAACAGGCACCTGCCAGGAAGCATGCCTGATTTGCAGTCTTGGTACTGTGTGCACTGTGGAAGAAGGTGCAACTGGACTTCAGGGAGTATTCGTGAACTTCCTCTCAGCCTGAATTGCTTCCTAAGTGAAGTCCCAGTATGAGAAGAAGCCTGACAGATAGAAGATGAGCTGAATTCCAGGAAGAATTGCTGCAACCTCCTGAAACAGTTTCAAGACGGACTCTAATTAGCTTAACTGTTTGGTACTTTAACTTTCCCATTCATTTCAACATTAGTGAACCAGACTGATGGGTTAGTAAATTAAATACTATCTTTGTAAAAGATTGAAACACCAACTTGACAACTAAGCCCATAACTGTTGAGCGTGCATGGAGTATAGACTAGTTCAGCTTTGCTAAACAAAAAAAAAGTTTTATGAGTATTTTGAACAGCTGCTGGGAGACACAGCTACCTCACTATCTGTGCAGGATTAAAGCCAAAAGAAGTGTGGTTTCCCTTTCTCAAGGTCAGGTTTGCACCCTAAACAAGAATTTGTCTCTTAGATTGGAGTGGTAAACATTTTGTAGCTTGAGGGAATATTCCCTTGCAGCTCCCCTGCTACAATATTCCCTTGTAGTTCTCTCTCTCTCTCTCTCTCTCTCTCTCTCTCTCTCTCTCTCTCTCTCTCACACACACACACACACACACACACACACACACACACACACACACTCGTACAGTTATTGATATGCTCTCATACAAAATTTGCAGACTAGAAATCCAGCCCTAGCATAAAAGCATCTTTGCCAACACCATAGAGCCAATCAGGCTGCTGAAATGGAGACTAGTATCCCTGATTGGCTTCCACTCTGGGTGCAGAAAGTGCATGGAGCAGGCCCGATGTAGTCTACATTTAGTTTGGGGCTAAAGGTTCCCTACCTTTGCCCTAGACCAAGAAATTAACCCAAGAAGACACCTGACAGTGATTGGAATGATTTAATGCAGCGTTTTGTACACAGAATTCTGTTCCATTTCTTTGCTTTGTTGCCAGCAGTTTGAATGGAAACACCTTTCCTTTCCTTTGCTTTCCTTTCCTTTCCTTTCCTTTCCTTTCCTTTCCTTTCCTTTCCTTTCCAACATAATCTCATGAGGTAAAGTTCAGGATGGAGTATGTGCAAGGTGCTGACTCAAAAGACAGGGAAGGTGGACAGATGCCTGATGATCTACTGTACTGAGTCACTGCCTCTGGGAGTGAAGAGCCCTTTGCCACATGCCCTTGAACAGAAGGTCAGCATAGAAATGTCCAAGCTTTGGAAATGAGATCTTCCTGCTGAGAAAAAGAATGCACCCATGGTTTTGCAAAAGGTTTTCTTCTCCCCTCAAATTTTCTGACTTGACATGTTACTCTAGTGCATGTCACATCTGATTAAATTAGTTGCATTGCATTCTACCCTATCAAATCCGACATGAAGCAATGAAATGTGAACAGTGCATATAAAGATGTACTGGCAGCAGATAACGGCTCCCGAACGGTGGCCTGGTGAACAGCAGATAAGGGGCAAGCTGATGCCTGATTTTGATACCTGATTCGTCCATCGCCCCACCAATATAGATGATAACACTCTTCTACTAAGCACTGTATTGAAACACAGCATGAATAATAACTATTATGGGGATACTATATTGATAAACCAATGTAGCTAACAGAGTCACTCAACCTGAGCTACACAATATAGGTAATAAAAACCTATAGGTAAATGGGAACTTCCTGAAAAATGCAGCTTTCAGCTAAGAGGTCAGTTTCCTAGCCCTTACGGCTGCAAATTCTAGCATTTTTGTATCAGAAAGCAAATTCTGTCTCCAGTGACCACTGATCTGAACCTACAATTTAAATTTCTACATTTTTCTGTTTAAATATAACTTGGGTAGAATTTTGTACATTATGCTACATACTATAGTATTTGAGCAGTAATGTATTGGCATTGGGAAGGATACAGGTGCTGGAATTGTAATGTGTTTTAGAAGAGTAAATGTCTCTTCCAGAGCTGGAAAAAATGGAATTTCTGAGCCTAACCTAAATGTGAGATATCCTAGTGTCTGCTGCTAACCACTGTGTACTTACAATTCTTTGGCAAAGGGTTATGCACTGTGATGCTAACTCTGCCACGTCACCCTTTTTTCCTAGAATCAGATGTAATTTCTGCATATCACCTTATGTTAGAAAATCATGTGTGGCTTTTGGTAATTACTTTCCCTTCTTTTCCCTAAATTTGGAGATGAAGTGCTAGAAAGTATTTATTTACCACATGCTACAAGTGAATAGAATTTCAGAAACAAAGGGAGAAATAGGATTTTATAAATTTTAATATTCCTACATTATCACTACATTCGGACATGAAAAATCATGGCAACCAGCAATAAGGTAATGCATACACTCTAATGAACAAATCCAATGATCTTCCATTTTAGTGCACAATAGAAAAGAGTGTGTATTCTGCCTGTAAAATGAAAAAAAAACTATAAAGAGGATGTGAAAAAGCCTGGTTGTGATTATTTATTGGGAGTGGCAAGATATTCTCCATATAATCCAAGGCAGGGATGGATGAATCTGGACATCGCATTTTTCTCATGTTCTTGTTTTTACAACTTTTGTTTTGTCACATTTCCACACCGGTTAGCATTTTTGAAAAGAAGTTCACACAAACATTGTATGCATTTTGTTACACTTTTCTCAAGATATTCGATTTTGTTTGCCATTTCCCAAATAACACATGTATGTTCCTCACAAATAAGTCCATCTTTGTGCAAGATTCCTCCTAATATATGCATATCTGTATGCAATGTTTAATCGAAGAAGTCACCACAAAATTCACAAATGTGAAAATACTATGGATAGTTGCATATAGTAGAACATCTGGTTTTGAAGATCAGTTCCCAGCATTCCTGCCTATTAGCCATACTGATAGGGACTTCTAGGCCCAAAATAACGGGAGATAAACTTTCCCCCCACCCTAGCTTATTGTTTATGGAACTACAGACTAAATCAGCTTGTTTCAAAATACAAATAAAAACATAATATCCTAATAATCATCCTGGCAGTGTCACAGCACAGGAATGGCATATCTTTTCTAGCCCTCTTTTGCTTTCCTGCAATTTTTAAGAGCTCCATAATTACCCATGTTTATTCAGTGGTTGAATCATAACCATCTCATCTACTAGGTATCTCCTTTCAACCATGCTTTGAATTTGCCATGCTTTCAAAGCCAACAATCACAATTAAGCACCCAGTTTGCCATGTCTGCATCCCAGCCATCATTGCCCTTAGCCTCACCCTGTGCCAAAAACATTCCTTGAACATCAGGGCAGGCCACATTATACCTGAGGTCTGGTTTCTGCCCAGTTCAGTTTATTCAATCAATGGTGACAGAAAAATAAAAAGCACCTCTGCCCTGCATTTTCCCGAATGCAGGGCAATATTAACTTGGTTTCCAAAAGCCTGGGTAGCAATTAAAGCCATGAGTTTGCCCAGGTCTGCTGCCAATGAACTGTCGCATTCTCAGTTGCACTTCTGACTGATGCTGCTCATGAGACACACTCAGGAAGCAAAGCTGCCTATGATCTCTGTCCTCTATTCTGAATTTGATGTGAAGGCTGGTGAGGCCTCTGGTGCATACTGGGACAGTGCAATGGTTGGCAGTACATTCAGTTTGCCATGGACTAACTTGTGCTTCTAATTAGATCACAGAGCAGTTAGTGCTCCCCTCTTTTCCCTGAGTGTCAATTGTGTCAGAAGAGTTCAAAAAAGGCAGAGGGCATCACCTCTTTTATCTATGTTATCCAAGGAGGGTATTTTCAAAAGTTCCTGTGAGAGGTGAATGCAGGTGGGAAGAAAGCTTGGAAAAGAATAGCTCAGACTCTTATGTTTGGCCTGTGCATTCCTCTCCCCACCCCCAAGTCCTTGTTCTTGGAAAAACTACTGATGCTTGATACATCTAGTCTGTAGCTTTTGTGTTCAGCTCTTGTCTTCTGCAGCTGAAATTTTTAAAAGTCCCACATATACTTTGGAGGCACACTGGAACTTACAAACAACTTTCAATCTAGACAAAGTTAACCCCTTCAAAGCTTTCTTGATTTTGGTAGAAAATTTAGTGCCTGCTTAATTTTCACATGGCGCTTGTTCTCTAGATCATGGTCTAGCTCTGGAGCCGTAGCAAGGTCTCCTTGCATTTAGCTGACACTTAGGAATAGGATCATAAGAACATACTGCCTTAAATGGAGGCAGCCTATTGGTCAATCTAACTCAGTGTCAATGAAGCAAATATGGCTACCTTTAAGCAGGCTGAATCAGCTACCTTAGGCAACAGATACTGGAAGGTCTCAGCAAGGTATAAGAAAAAAGAGCTGTGTGCTTTACAGCCTACCTTATGCACCCTAATTCCATCACCTCTGGTTAAGAAATAGTCTAGCCAGCTTTTGTGCATGAAACAAGAGAGGATGCCATTTTATTCTTCACCTCCAGCAGCAACATGCCTTGGCCTGGGCCAGCCCTGATATATTGGAATATGTGGCCAGTTTACCAATTCAGTGAGCATGAAATTGGTCATAGGATCCCTTACTTCTTTTGGCTTTGCCAACATGCACAGCTATGGGGGAAAGAGCAATTTTCATTGGAAAAAAGGATATTGTTAATTGCATCTCTTGGTATACTGTGGTCCAGCATTATCCAAAAACAATATAAAATAAATGCATCTGTCTGGAACAGGTAGTTTAGCTCTAAGTTTCAGTCTACTTTCTTCTGAACAAGAAACATCACCTCACCTTTATCATGCAGGTTTTCTCTAAGTAAAGATTGCAAGAGAATCTTTAGTCCTGTCTTAAAATGAACTTAAACAGGGCTTCAGGCTTTAATGAAGAAGATTAAAGGCAGCCCCACATAGATCTCATTGCACTAATCCAACTGAGTGGTTACCAGAGCTATGCTATCTCCATCCAGACAGGGATCTAGTTGGTATATCAGTCTAAACTGATAGATGTTCCATGCTAGCAAGTTCATGCCTCTAGTGACAATGTTGAATCCAGCAGCACGCCAAAACTATAAACCCGACTCTTTAGGGGAAGTGCAATCCTTTCCCAAACAGGTTGAATATCACTCATCTGGGTAGCTGAACCATCCACTAACATTTTGTCTGGGTTGAGTCTCAGTTTATTGACCCTGATCCAGTCCATTACTGTGCTCAGATTCTGATTCAGAACAGTCAGCATCTCAACTAAATTTGATGATCATATTGATAATATTTCAGTGCACACCCCTGGATAACCTTCCCTACATCTTGAACATGAGGGATAAAATTGAACCCCGTGGAACCCCATAACATGGCTGCCGAGGCATGCACTGGAATCAGTGGTCCAAGCAGGAGCTCCAACTCCCAACTCAGCTAGCCTATCCAGAAGGATATCGTGGTTGAGAGTATCAAAAGCTACTGAGAGTTCCCAGAGAATCAATCAGGTTGCACTTCTTTCTCACTTCTGGCAAAGGTCATCCAACTGGGCAACCAAAGCAGTTTCTTTTCCAAAATCAGGCCTGAAGACCAACTGAAATGGATGTAGATAATCTGTTTTATTTAAGAGTGCGTGAAGTGGACTAGCACCCAGTAAAGAACCTTGCCCAGGAAGGGAATTTTGGCTGCTGGCCTATAGTTATCATCATCTGGTTCCAGGTTAGGCTTTTTAAGAAGTGGGCCAAATACCATGCCCTATATAGCCTTTTTAGAAGAGAATGCCAGCATTTTAAATTGGACCTGGAAACAGACCAGTAGCCAGTGGCATTCTTTAAATAATGGCAAGACATGTTGGCTGCTATCTGCTAGTTTAACTTTCTGAACAGTCTCCAAAGGGAACCCCATGTGAAGTATATTGCAGTAATCTCACCTTAATGCCAGCAGTGCATGAAGCTGTGGCCAGATCTTTTTTCCAGGAAATACTACAGCAGAGACTAAGGGAGCTTTGAGCTGTGGACAGCACCCAAGTGCTGGATCCGTAAGGCTTCCCTGGAAGCATCACCCAGCTCCTTTGGATCTAAAAGTGCCCTCAAACTGAGGACCAGATCCACAAAAACGACTGAAACTTTTTGTTTGTTAGATTCTGTAAATCTTCACACTGCCTTTAGTATTTCAAGAGAAACCTTGGTTTATTCCTTTCAGTAACAGACAAATATAACTGATAAAAGACCTGATGATTACATACTTTGTTCAATTGGTGGACAGATAAAATATGAATGTAAATGCACTCCTTAGTGTTTCCTTGCCCTACTAGTTTCAGACCTGACTTATAATCTATCAGAAGGTTAATACTTTTAAGCCTGCTTGTCTTCAGTGGGAAATTGAAGCACATGCTTAAGCTTTTCAACCACCCTATTGATTTTAATTAGAGAAGGTTAACAATCCACAATGAGGAGAAATCCTAATGCTCTTGTTTCGTTTCACACTTTTGTTTTGGTCAAGAATATCAACACTCTGAACAGGGCAGGGGTAATGTGTGGATATGTGGGAAGAGTTCTTGCATGAGGACTTTCTTTTCTTCTCCACAGTTTGAACATAAACAAGAAGTGTGGTATTGGTTGCTTGCTCAGGAATTTGCTATTGACTGGAATTAATATGAAACTGGGTGCACTTTGTATGAACTCTGAAGCCCTGATGTAACATTTTCAATTAATTTGTTTATTGGTTTAATAGGCTTCTCTTATTATATTTATGAGACTGTATGGGCTTCCTCCAATGGCTAATTAACACCTTTTTACATTTTTTGACCAAAGAATTGGCTTGTCTGCTGAGTAATACAGCAGACTTTGATTTATCAAGCTTTGGACCCTAATACTTTTATGGGGAGGGCTAGGGTGGGCTAAATGTGGTCATTAAATCATATCATGCTTATTATTTGTCTTTTCTGCCATTAAAATACATAGTAAATAAGCTGTTGCTATGTCATATTTTATTTTTAACAGAATCACTTTATTTTGCTTTGATTTTTAATGATGCTGTTTCCAGTTATGAGGGTAGAGGGATAATTAAACTTGTTCAACTGGCTAAGCACTCCAATAACTTGTTCTTAATGCACTGGTCTGGTTTTGCTTATACTCTGTAGAAGAAAAGGAATTAAACACACACCAACTAACAGTGCTAAGCCTCAGCCACCATATCTTAAAAGCTGATTTGAAGTCAGCATATTGTTGTTCTTAGGACTCTTAACATCAACAGGGACTAGAAAAGGCAGTAACAGTTGAATACTGAAGATCTGCTGGTTGAGGGAAGGGGTAATGAAGAACTCTGCAATGGCTTCAAATATGCCAGTGTGGCATAGTGGTTAGAGTGCTGGACTGAGACTCTAGACCCCACTTTGCCTTGAAGTTCACTGAATGTCTTTCAGCTAGTTACTGATTTGCAGCCTAACCTACAGTACCTCACAGGTAAGGATAAAATGGAGGAGATGAAGAAGGGCAGAAGGAAGATTTCATAAACAATCCAATGAAAGGAGTCCTGATTTCTGTAAACCTGACATATGAGTTCTACAGCAGTCCAGCTTTTCCCAAGCTATGTGGATTCTACAGACTTGTGGACCCGTTTCCTACTTGGGACTAGCATTTGCATCAATGCTTTTCACTAGTGCATATTTTTCAATAAATGGAATCCTTGTTCCAACAACAACACCAAGTTCAATCCACGAGTGGGTGATGGAATGAAAGATACCTGACAATCCACAAAATGCAGACAGAATGGATTTAACAAAACCTGTTAAACCTTAATGAAGGGCTGTAAGATTTTGTAAAAATCCCATTACACTGCTATCATGAAAGATATACCAGTGAAATTCTCTGCCAGTGAAGCTTTTCTACTGGCAAAGACATGGACTAGACTTTTTCAGCCAATGGAATCTGTGTAAAATGTTTTTACCTTGGTGTCATGGTGCCACAGTGCTGCCCACTGCTTGGTTCTCTGTATTTCTTGCATGTTGGGGGCAGGGCAAAGTGAAGGACAAGGCCCTGGCTCAGCCTGCAAGGGTTGGTTCCCTCTGTATGGAGAAGGGTAGCCAGGTGTCCTAGATTACAGAGCACACTCCTTTGCTTTGCAAGCTGTGAGAGAAATTCTAAGGAGGGAGAGTCTTCTTCACTGTGATGGGATGTACTTTATTTAAATGATAGCTATTGTTTCTAAATTTGCAATTATAGGAATAAATTTGCAGATGATATACAAATGTGTCCTCTTTTGTTGGGATGTGTGTCCCTCTTGGGGTGATGCATTGGAGGTCACCCTAGTGACACATGGGTGGCATTGCTGACCCATCCCTTTCACTGGTGAGCACTGGCTGGATTTCTGGGGGGCTGGGGAAACATCTGCCATTGTTAGGCCATCTTTGAGTTCCCTAGCTGTGTAAAGTTCCCCATCCCTTCCAGCACTCACAGGGAAAAATCCACAAATCCATGGCATGGCAGCAGTGTCTCTTGCCACCCCACTCCCATGTAATCAGAATCCAGGAAAGCTGTGCCCAATACCAATTTAAAGTTCAAGCTTGGGATATGGTCATCAGTTTAACAGCCCTCAGATACAGAGGCTTGAAACTATATGCTGCATCTAGACATTCTGCAATGGTTCCATCTGCATAATATTGCTGCTGACCCCTAATTTTACATGTTTGCTTTTGGGTTAAAAGACCACAGATGCTTTTAAAAACAACATTACACTTCAGTGAAATGTTGGCTTAAATTGCATAATAGCTGCATGGAAGTATCCTGTCTCAAGCACATTTCTTCATGAAATTCATATGATGCATTGTAAATATTTACAATATTTTAATGTGATGACTTTGACCTGAAGAGAAAGCTATAAAATAGTTGAACAAAATCCTCTGGGATACGTTTGCAGGCAGCACAGCCAACTCTTACCATTTTATCACAAGTCTCATAACATTTGATCCTTTTATTATGTCCCTAGATCTGTTTATCTCAGATTTCATTTGGGGGCAGGAAGAGGAAGCTATTAGTCTGTGTATTTCTGGAGGAAAGCTTGAAATTAATTGTGTATTTTAACCCTGTCTTTCATAATAGAAACCTGGTATTTCTATCTACAATTAGATTGCATCAAGTACAAGTATTGATTTCTTTATTTTGAGTGACAGCAATATGGTACAGGTATTTCATTTTCATTTTGTTTTAAAATGGAGGCTTAAGCATCCCTACTATGAGAATCCTTCAAATTGCTACCCAGTATCACAAACCTGTTGCTTTGTTTGCTCCCAGTATTTCTATGCCACCTTACAGAGCACAATGGAGCTAATACATTCACAATTACAAAACTAAAAATGAAGTCTAAAACATTCTTACAGGCCAGCTTATCAGATCTGGTTAGTTACTTAAAAGAGACAGCAACATTTAAACAATTTACAGTGCAATTCTACACACACCTATTCAGAAGTAAGTTCAGCTGAATTCAGGAGGGCTTATTTCCAGGTAAATGGACATGGGATTGAAACCTAAATCCTTAGACCTCACCTGGATGTAAATCCTGGTAAATTAATAAGATTTAATTTCTGACTAGATTGCACTATGAAATAATCAATACAACATCTTAAGTGAGAAAGCAGAGGAGTTTAGAATAAAAAGATTTCAAAGGCCCATTTCAGAACTGGTGATGTAGGAGGAAGTTACTCAAATATGGTCCACAGACAAAACATTAATCAGTATGATAATCATCAAATAATAGTATAACATACAGATGAGAGTATATGTATCAGGTCAGTCAATGGCATGTTAAATAAGCCTTACTAATTTAAATTTGCTCTGATCCAAAAGCATGCTTCTGCAATCTTCACAGTCTCTTTCTCAGGTCTGCACATACAGTGCAAAACACATCATTTTTAACTGAAACAATACTGATCACCTATTTGTGAGAGAAAGAGCACCAGCTTTCCTTTCTTCCCGCCACCTCAACAAGTAGGCTTTGACAGAACCAGACATCCTCCTCTTGTTTGGCTTGGGGACATACTCAGGTCTCCCTGTGTGTGCATATGCAAATCTCTGATTTGGGATTATTATGCTATTCCCAAGAGAAGAGGAAAGGAGAAATCACTATGTTTTGCAACAGCGTTAGCCTGAATGTGACTAAGTCTAGTGAACAAAAATAGCTTCCCTAAGAAAAGGCAAGATCTCGTTTTCTCTGGGGTAGAAAAGGTCTTTTTTGCCAATGTCTGATTAACCAATATTCTTTAGACATTCTAATAATAGAGATTTACTTTCAGGTTACATTCTCTTGAAAACATTTTGTCATGTTTGATCTTGATCATTTCGACAAATCAAGCCAGCATTAGGTAGGACTGCAGATCTGCATGTCATGTTCATGTGAATGCCTAGCCTTGGGGAGAATGAATAGGCACCAATACAGGCACAGTCCATTTATGCAGCTGTTGCATATTACAGATGGCACATCTGTAATAGCCTTCCCCAAGATGGTACTCTTTGGATGGGTTAGCCTACAGCCATTGGCTATGCTGTTGAGGGATTGTGGGAGCTGTGCCAACACATCACAGTGGCTCTAGGAGGTAGGGTCTCATAGGGCAATTCTGTGTGAAGCCCTGCAAGAGGCCATCCTCTATTTGATGGCATGCTTTATCTGAAGGACTATTCTGAGCATTTCCACTGTAAAATAATAAACCATCAGAGATGTTGTCCATCAAGCATTAGCACCTGGACAGCAGATTGAACAGGCTGGTACACTGGTCACCGGACCACTGTCTTCCACGGTGTGAAATGAGCTGCATTTTTTAGTCAAACTATAATACTTATTTCTAAACTTGCATTTATACATATAGATTAGCATATCCACATTGTGGTCCTAAATTAGGAAGGTATATGCTTTCATGGAATGAAAAAGTATATTTGTGTTTTTCACAAAACTTTCTTAGAAAAGAGAGTGAGAAAGCAAAATTCACATATTAAAATGTTTTTCCTAGCGGGTTTCCTAGTTTCAGATAAGGCTGCATGGAATGCCTCAATCTGACTTTTATATTTTAGGAAGCCTGCTTCAATCACTGCCATTTCTTTGAAGGGGTATTTAACACTGCCCCCTCAAATAAAATAGGCAGTTAAAGGAATGGTGCATAAGATTCTCTCTCCTCTCTCTCTCTCTCTCTCTCTCTCTCTCTCTCTCTCTCTCTCTCTCTCATATATGTGTGTGTGCATGTGTGTGCCTGTATCTTCAACTCCTTTCTACTTACTAACCTTCAATGACTGGCAAAGCAAGCTGACATTTTTAATGGCAGCAGCCATTCTGAATTTCCCAAAATCCAAAAAGCACATCTGAGTAGGGTTTTCTGGGGAAAACAAAATGTTAGCTGCTCCAGTTTTCTCCTACCAAAAGAATCTTGTCTCACCCTAAAATATATCTAAAACAAAAGAGCAGATTTTAGGATGAGTTAAATGCCTGAAAAATTGTCCCTGTCAAATTGGTAAAGCCCTAGTACAAAATATTATTAATAGTAAGGAATAATGTGAATCATTCCATCTATTTCAGCTAAGATTTGAAAATCAAGCTGTGAACATTCAGGCAAATCCACTACCATGGAAGTGCTAGTCCAGTCAAACACAAGAGCAGCAGAGAAAAGCTATTGGAATAATTGGCTAATCTCTTCCTTTGCAAAGGGCAGCAAAGTTGCTTCCCTATTTCATGATAATTAGATGAAGAAATGTGGGTGGAAGTGCAATTCATTTCAGAGTTTGATGAATTATTTACCAATTAGGAGAAGAGCAGAGGATAGTGCAAGCTATATTAGTTTGATATGAATGTTCCCTTTATTATATTATTTATACACATGAAATTGTTGCTTTTATTAACTAAGAGGTTAATCACTTGAATGAGATTGCTTAGCAGTTCTTTACAATGCCACCCACACACAGAGGCAAATTGGCTAATTTTATGTGAAGAAAATAACCTGGCAATTTTTTTAGCACTTATCTGCACAGCACAGTTTAATAACGATTACTGTGTCTAAATGAATAAAGAGGCCAGAGCTACAGTTCTGCTGTGACGTTGTCAGCTTCCCTAAGGAAGTTGACAGAAGAGGCACAAGCTGTATCTTTACCCATCAAACACTAGTTTTCTGTTTGTTTCCTTGCTTGTCTGTCTGCCTTGATTTAGCCTCTAGGAGGGACATTAATCCAACTTCTCCAGCCAGTGCTCTGGAAGATGATGATGCACATTCACTGCGGCTAGCTGAGGACACCTATTGTTCATTAGCCCTGGCATTGTTAGCTTTTTTTTAATGCATAGCCCCCATCCCAGGGGGAAGGGCCAGTCTGCCAGGACAGTGCAAGGAAACATAACCTTTTGCCCTATCACAGGTTTGATCCAACTGTTCCCCAGGGCAAAGAACCAATGGAAGATTTCCTAGGTGTGGTAATAGGAATGGGGAGTGCTCAGATTAGGAATAAAGTGGGACAGAATTTTAGCCCCCTCCTCCCAAAGCATGGACAAGACGTTTTGGATGGCTTTTACTCACAGGGTCACCATAAGTTGGGCATGACTTGATGGCACAGAGCATAAACACACACACCTCCCAAATCATAGTCAAGATCTGGTTCTCACCCCACAGCTGAGTTAAGTGTAAGCTATGTGTGTATACTACACACACTTACAGAGAGAGAGAGAGAGTTCTGTGGCATGATACATCAATACATCGAAACCTCAGCCAGTTAAATAGGGAGATTCAACATAATCTGTTTTACTCTAATTGTCTTATAAGCATGCCCATGATTAAAAAAGGGACTGTAATTACCAAGTTTCCTTTTCCTTCTAATTAGTAGTCTAATTGCTGTGTCTTCTTTTCTTTCATTTTTTGCCTGCCTTTTTAACTTTCTTTCAAAATAAAACTCCATGTTAAATAATAAAGAATGTATATGGACATTCCAAAGCATCCAGCCAATGGCAGGAAGAGCGGGTGAGCATATAAAATAAATCCAAACCTCTCACTGCTAATCTCATAGATTCACAAATTACAAACTATCTTTAGTTTAATTGTTTTATTTTTCTTGCATCCTCTTTATTTTTGCTTTTGGTGTTTCTCTGTTGGTCTTTTGTTGCTTGTTGTTGCATTGACAAACACTACTTTTCTGCAAATCTGAACATTCTGCATTTTAATTTGATTGTTCATATTGTGTATATCATACTAAATGCCCTGATGGTTGATAGCTATGACCTCAATAGTATCAACTGATAACATCTGGTTTGCTCCATTCCCCAAATAGTAAAAGTTCAGGGCATTTTTACATGCTAACTTTTCTTAAGGGGAAGGAGTACTTCAAGCCTTTAGCTTTAGATGTGGTTAGCTGTAAATATAAAGGTGCAGCATAATCAGGACAGGCTTCACCAATTATAACTCCCATCATCCCCATGGAAGGGCACCAGATTGAGGAAGGCTAAATTAGAGGCAATGAACACAGCAGGCATTGCTTTCTCATAATATTTAATCTAACATCCAAGCCCAGCTCTCCCCAACCCTGAACTAGAAACTACTTCCAGCTTGCCTTGCACAATGCAGTCAAGGTGGTGAGAGCAAATGAGTACATCCATAGATCTGGCTCAAGGACTAGCAAATGTGAAAACCATCTTTCCAGTGGCATAATGCAACTTCCTTCCTTCCTTCCTTCCTTCCTTCCTTCCTTCCTTCCTTCCTTTCATAGCATTTATATTTCTTTCTGTTGTCATAAATTCTTCTAAGCAGCTTAACAAGACAGTCCTTGCCTTGAAAAGACATGATACAAAGGGAGAGAGAGAAAGAAAAGGAAAACAAGAAAACTTATGCAGCAGTTCTTCATGTTTAAAATACATAATCATTCCTTCCTAAATTATCACCAGTTTTGTCCCTTAACAGTTTCTCAGACTGGACTGTGAGCTAAAAGAAGGCATGTAAGTGAATAGTCGCTGAATCTAGTGTCTGAAAAGACTTGCTTTATTTGGAAGGAAGCAATGGAACCTGGAATGTGGAATATAGCAGATATTCTGCTCAAAATATGCCATGGGATCCTTAATGACCACAAGTGGTCAGGACCTCAGATATATGTCTCTTAGGAGACAGCTATGGCAGCCTTTATAGATTTAAGTACACTAACTGCGAACAAAAGCAGAAACTTTTAGATTTAATGAAGCAGGGATCTAACAGAAAATAGCAACTATTGAACTTGTTATGAACAAACCTAGATTTTGATTAAGTCCATAGAGTATTCGTGTGTGTGTGTGTGTGTGTGTGTGTGTGTGTGTGTGTGAAAATAGAAAAGAAAGACAAGAAACCATAGTTTACATGTCTAGCTTCCTTCAAGAGCAATCACTATATTTGTATTTCCTATGAGCACAAAATATATTAATGAAGTCTAAAAATGAAAGGACCCTCTCTGGTTATTGTAACTCAAGAAAGCCTATATTATTAAGATTCATAACCATCTTGTAACTACTGTGCAGCTGCTTTATGATGCAACCTCCATTTTAATAACTAAGAAAAATATTTTCCTGGCAGTCAATTTAAGCCATCAGTTTATCAGTCCTGCCTTCTCCCTCTTGGAAGCAGTCTCTTTGGGACAATTTTTTCCTCTAGCTCACCCAAGCAGAACAGTTGTCTCAAATAGTTTTATCAAGATAGATGTACTAAATTTCCCTTGATAAAGAGTTTCCTCAAACCACTTTGGGGACTGACTCTGCTTTTGCAACCACTCCTGCCTTTCTCTCTGTAGGCTTTTTCTCCAGCTGTTTGGATCCTCTTTATAGTATTACCAGAAAGGATCTACATTTCTCT
The DNA here is from genome assembly GCF_004798865.1 of Varanus komodoensis. Lineage (NCBI taxonomy): Eukaryota > Metazoa > Chordata > Lepidosauria > Squamata > Varanidae > Varanus > Varanus komodoensis. The sequence goes on from NW_025335438.1 coordinate 25,033,908, forward strand.
GTACACTACACAGAAAATGTCTTTCCTGATGCTTAGTCGGATTATAGACCAAATGACTTCTATCTTATTTTTCACTGAGACATATTTGTCCAGACCAGTGCCTTTAAGATGTTTTGCACTGCAGTTCCAAAATCCTCAACCAGTTTCAATGCTGGTTGTGTCTGAGAGAAGGTACAGTCCCAAACATCTGAAGGGCTCAACCAGGTTAGGGAAGGTTGCTCTAAGCCTTAGATTCCTTAGAGTCTAAGGAATCATAGTAGTCATCTTGACAAGCCCAAGGGTGGCCGGCACATCTGTCTGCCTTGTCTGGTTTTGACCTCACCTTAGGAGGTGTGGTCTCTCCTCCATGCCCTTTTTGGCTGCTCTAGTTATTGGGAATTCTCTGCAGGAGTATCCCCTTCTATTTCTGAGCCTTGATTTCTGCCTCTTGAGCTCAGGCCATCCTACCTGGTACCTGAATGGTACACACTGCTCTATTGTGACCCCCTTTGATATTTTTTTTTCTTTTGTTGCTGCTGCTGTTGATGTTGTTGTTGTTTAATTCTTTAAAAATTGTGTCTATCTTTCCCCATATTTAGAACAAACTCTGTCCTGGATTTTAAGTTCAGGTTAGCCCACATTTGATTACTATTATTTAACTGCATATTCCATAGCAGCAAAGATCTTGGTTATACAAAGCAAACATGTTGCAAATAAGCATTTATTTTAAGAATTCTGTGGGTGAAGGAATGCGTATATATTCATTCATACAACTCCTTGTGGAACGAAAAAGGGAAAACTTTTCCTTAGTAATAAAATTGACTAGACCAGCAACTGCATATTCTCTGGTCTAGTCCATTTTCCATCTCCTCTGCGTTCAAAGGCAGAGGAACCAGAAAAAAATGGGACAAATGGGCTCCACCTTCTCCCATTACATTTGTTCTAGTGTTAGTACTATAAAGTATACATTCATATACACACAGTCTGGCTCCTATGTCTTTCCACATTCATTAACTATACAAAGGTACCATTCTACACATGTTTAGACAGACAAAAGTTCTAGAATTTCCAGGAATCTCCAGTCAGCAGTGGTAGTTGGGGAATGCTGGGAGGAGTAGGTCCTTTTACTGCCTAGGATTGCACTCTAACTAAATTAATAAGTACTGCTCTCATATGAAGGATCATGTTAATTTACAGGTGTGCAAGATCCATGTGAGAGCTCATTTAATCCTTCATAGGAATGGTACAAACAGAATCTTTATGGAATCTGCTGCTCTCCTTTTGAATTTGTGGCATGAGTATGAAATTCTTTCTGCCTTGAATTTTAGGATTATTTTACCATAATACAGCATTTTATGGGAGTCATATGACCTTTCAGACATCCTATGAACATTGTTATGCCTGTGTGTGTGTGTGAATACACATGCATTAAAAATAGTATGTTTCATTGTGTTTAACAACAGCCTCTGTCACATACTAAAGAGGCATGGTTCTAAGTTAAATTTCATTGTTAGCCCCTATGGTAGCATTGTCTCCAGTAGATAAAATTCCCTTCAGTGCTCTCTGCAGGTGCCAACTGATATCCATATGGCCCAATGAATGTGTAACACAGATTTCTCTATTGTTGTCAGATTAACAGCACAGCCTTTGCATGGTTACCCTTTGGTGCTAAATTCTCCTTTCACTCGGGGGGTTAAAACAGCCTTGCACTATCCAGATGTTTGGTGAAATGAAAGATTAGCCATTCTCGCTGCCACTGCTCTTTTCCCCCTTCTCCCTTTTTCATGCTGCTATTTTCTTTAGGAGCTTGTTTGGAGTGAGTTGGAGGAATTTCTTCCCTGAGGTATATCAATCAATAGACTGCTCTAGAAGAGGAGCAAAATGTTGAACAAGTAGACCAGGGCACTGTGAATTTGTTTATAGGGAATGGCTTTCCACTAAATGAAGTATGCATCCCAGGGTTTCACTTTACCTTCCTAAAACAGTAGCATTTGTTTCTGCTAAACAGACAAGGTGCATACTTTGTTCCCCCAGAAACATTCTGACTCATTTTCTTGCAAAGCTGTCCTTATTTATTTCAAACTGTGCATTAAGCGAGAGGGATAGGTATTAGAAATATGGCCATATCAAATTCCCAGTTACCATAAACAATGGCCTCCCAGGGGAGAAATGAGAATGCTAGCCAAAATGGATTCCACTCAATGAATACCAATTTAAAATCTACTAGACCTGTCTTTTGTATACATAGGCATGCTCAGGTTCCTGCTGTTCTAAGAACTGTTCAAGCATAGAATAAGCAGCATTCCAGTGAGACAAACCTTCGGTCTCAGCTGATGTTTAACAAGCTGTTTTCTTGCTCTAACTGGTTCTCAGACTATGGGAGACTAGAAGGGCTTGCATAGCTGCTACAGGATGTAGGTGCTGAAAGCTTGCAACTAGGAAACAGGCAATATGGTTTGGGAAGAAAATAGACTGATGCTTCTTAGACATATCCCCAAAAAGGTTGTAAGCCGCCCCGAGGCTTCGGCGAATGGGGCGGCATAAAAATGTTTTAATAAATAAATATAATAAAATAAAAAGACCCAGAACCTTTTCCATTCACTTGCAATTGGATCCAGAGTTGTGCTGGATGGACAAGACTGAGCTTTTCTCCTCTCTCCTTCCCATGACAGCTCCCATGCCCCAAATTCTACATACAGAGTTGGGTGACCCTGCAGAATACATGATCTACAGTGTAGGAGAAGGGGGAATCACCATAAAGCAGGCAGGCAGCTTTTTTAATGGAAGTTCCTTTGCCTTTGGTGAACAGAAATCCTGAATTCATCCAGTCCCTAGAATATGCCTCACCAAGACAAAAAGCTCACCTTTCTGATTTCTTCAACATCCAAATGAACTAATGCTAAACAGACCTGATCACAATATAGTTTGGTGGTTCTTCTAGTTACTTTGCCCAAAATAACAAGTGTCATGAACTATAGGGATGGGTATTCTAGCGGCATCCTTGGAGACCTCCAGTGTCTATTCATTTGTGGTAGATTCCAGAGAAGAAGCTCATTTTAAAACAAGAGCTAGCCTGGTATAGTGGTTAGACTTGGGTCCAAAAGATTTGGCTCTCTGTTCACCCTTAAAGCTCACTGGATGACTTTGGGCCACTGTCTTCTCTCTCAGCCTAACCTGCCTCACAGGGCTACAATAAAATGGGAGGAGAAGAACTCTGTGCTGGGTTGAGCTCATTGGCAGGATATTTATTTGTTTATTTGTTTATTTAAAACATTTCTATGCCACCCCCATCTCAACAAAGCCTCGGGGCGGCTCACAAAGAATACATAAAAACATATATAAATAATAATAATATAACAATTTAAAAAAAACATTTATTCTGTGTAATCAGTGTAATGACAAAAATGTAACAAATCTCAGAATAATGATGACTGTTTTTGGCAGCACTCCCTGCCTCAGCATCTTCTAGAGGTGCTCTGAAATATTTATGTTTGGACTTGTGTCTAGAGTGTTATTTTACTGGTTAAAATATGGGCAACACATCCATTACTTTGAATTAGTGTCTAGCAGCTATTATCTTTATTAGTACCCGCAAGACCCCTAATTTGGATAGTAAAAGCCCCTGTGCTAGTGTCCCACTCCTGATCAATGGCCTTGCTAGGCAGAGATTTCAAGTGATATCCATTTTGGCCCTATGATCTCCTACAGCTTCCTTCATGATGCTGTACTGTTGCCTGGCAAAATCAAAACAAGAAATTTCTTCCAGCACTCCTTTCACCTGTAAGTTACTTTTTCCTGTTTCTCTATTCTTATAATTAGCTTTTGGGGGATTTCATGTTGTGTTGTATTGAGTGACTTATTGGTTTTAATTTGATTTTTGTAAGCTAGTTTTTGAACTAGAAATATGAAGGTAACAACCTGAAGAAGAAGAGGATTCAATAAGTTGGAGCCAGTACAAATCATTAGTAAACCTATTGAAATTAATGAGTCAAGTTAGTCATGATGGCTAATTTAAATATGATTGGTTACATTCCATAGGTCTATTCTGCTCAGGACTAAAGATGCTTCCAGTCTATACAAGGGAAGGGATTATTATTTCTCAAACTTCCATGTTTTCCTACTGCTGCTTCTGCCTTTCTTCTTTCCAGAATTTTTTTTAAAAAATGGAAAAGAGGAAGAAAAGATGGAATCACTACATGACAACTTTGAAAGCTAGTACTAGGAGCTGTCCATCTAGAAATTCCTCTCTCTCAATCTAAGGTAATATCTCTTCTATTGCAATCAATCGGACTTCATGTTTGATTTTTTGTATTTTACTATTTGGACTCAACCACTGTTAATCTGCTTTCCCCACCACAATCCTGCCAGTTACAGTTAGAGCTTTTCTTCACAAGCCTATTACACAATTGTATCCACATTCAGTTTTGACACAGAATTGAGTTCCAAGCACTACATGAAGAAATATTTTCTTTCCTCCTTTTTGACTAGGTAACCTCTGGGAGACACTGTGATAGAGCATAACCGAGCAAATGCACAAGTGAAAAACCATTTACTTTCTCTTTTACAATTAAATGCCACGATTCACCTGCTTTTATTTATTATTTATTTTAAACTTGCTGAGAATGCATGTTAGACACAAAACTGAAACAGGATAGTCATCATGTTGTCTAAAGATCCCATAAACAACTGTGAATATGGAATGAAGAGCACACACTAAATGCCTCATGTAGAAAAGGCTAAAATGTAATCCTGGACCTAGAACATGCTGCAGAGCAGAGACTATGGGCAAAATTGCACCCTTCAAATAAGCCACCACAGGGTTGCTGTTCACGGAACAACCACAATACTCCTGTCAGACAAGCAGGCTTGCTGTGGTTTGTTCTCCCCATCATTGTTAAGGTCCCTACATAACCATCCTTTATTTAGCCAAGCATGCCTGCATTTCCCTCCTCCACTTTGATGCTTAGATCGCCAGGTAGGAAATGTGTGTTCTAAAAAGGCTGCTTCATCTTCCACAACAAACACCTGGCACGAAAGCACTCTCTGGCTGCTCTCATCTCCACACACCCTTCCAGCTCTGGGTCTTCACTGCTCATTCTCATACAGAGCTATGGGGCAGTGAGAAGGACCACGAAAAACAGACATATGTCATGGCAAAGCAGTAGCATGCGGGGGAAATTGAAGACATTATAGGGCAGCTGTCATTTATTCCGTTTGGAATAAATCATCTCTCTCAGAAGCCTTGAGTCCTTTTTCACACTTTTCCCATCCAGGAGTAACAGAGTTTTATACAAAACCAGCAAATGAGCCATTCTGAGGAGGAAGGCGAAGATGGTTGCCGCATTTTCTTTTGGAATGTTATTTTTTGTTGTGGTGGTTGAATTCCAATGTTTACACTGAACTGGAAATAAATGGTTCTTATGTTTATTTGTCTCTTCTGCCTCCTTTTGCCCATTGCTTTTTCTTGTTCACTCCTTGGGGCAGACAGTGGACACTGCTTTATTATTTATTTATTTATTTATTTCCATTTTCACAGAATGTCCATTTCTTGGATCACTCGAAACTGGCCACAGGATGTCACTATTACTCTACAAACATCGAGCAAGTAATATGTTTGTTTATTAAAGGGCAATTCCTCGTGTTTTCCTTGGCAATCTCTGGACACCATCTGGCAATTCTTGCACAAGGTCTGACATAGTGGAAGCCCTGAAAGAGAATGTGGAATCATTCGGTGGAGTCTATATTGAATTCTCTTATACTGGGCAATGTGTGCTTCCTTTTGCCAGTGGACATTTATTTATTTAAAACTTTTATATATCGTCCACTACCAAAGTCTCAGGACAATAAAACAGAGTGGAGCACAGCATCCAAAATGATTTTCTATACAATAAGACCCCACATTAAAATCAGACTCAAGCCCAATAATGGGTAAATAAAAAAGGTTTAGCCTGGTGTTGAAAAGAATTTATTTAATTATTTAATAAACTCAATATATTGATATTAATTAATTCATAAAATATTGGCAATTGTGTTGATTAATAAACATACATTTAATTTAAATTCATTTATGCATTCATCATCATCACCAATTTGACATTTCAAGAAAATGCATCACGAGACATGTGTGCTCATGTTGTGTGGCCATATGGAGACTCCCATGCAGGGTTTTTATGGTGTCTGGGAGCCACACTGAGCCAAGATCCTGTCGCAGCCTTCTTGTTTCCACCCATCTTCTTCTCTATAGACAATGCTTCTATATGCTTGAACTGATACTTCTCATACTTTCAATGGATCTTATCTATACACACAATGAAGTGCAGAAATACAGATTTGTTCTCTAATAACTGGAGAGGCTGGGCTTTGGACGGGATCCTTATCCATTGTAACTTTTATTCTGAGCTTTTTGGAAGTATTGAGTTCCATCCCCAAAATAGGCTCACCACCATGAAGCACCATGGGTAGCTCCTATAAATCTCAGAGAAAAGTTACAGTGGATCCCCACTGATACAGAAGTCACCAGCCTCCCCTACTACTAATTCACACAGCCTAGTCCTGCTGATCGATGCTGATTCCCTGATCTAGACTGGCTTTAAGTGTCAGTCACCCTCCATGTGAACTCGCTTGCTGTGAACTTTCTTCACGAATGGCTGTGAAAAGTTTCTCGTGAAAATTTCAGATAAGAGTACTGCAGAAACATAAATCTCAACCCTCTTACGGTTAACTCAGTATTTTCACTTTGTTGCTGTCTCAGCTCTCCATTTGGAGATCATTAAATGACCAACTATGTTGATGATCTGCCTGCTCTGCCTGCTTCCTCCCCCAGCAGTTCCCAATGGCAAATAGCTGCAAGAGTGTTGTCCTAGAATCATAGAATGATAGAATAGTAGAGCTGTACGGGGCCAGAAGGCCGGCTCAGTGCAAGACTCCCACTGAAACCATCCCTCTCGGATGGCTGTTTGAATGCTTGAATGCTTCTAGTGTGGGAGAGCCCCCAATCTCCCGAGGTCAGTGATTTCATTGTCATGCAGCTCTACCAGTCAGGAAATTTTTCTTGATATCAAGCCAGAATCTGGCTTGCTTAACTTGAGCCCATTATTCTGCATCCCATTTTCAGGGTTCTTGGAGGCTATCCTACTTGCAAAATATGTCACTTTCCTCTACAAAAGTAGGTACTACTATCATTTAAAACAAAATAGACTTGAATCAGTACTGGTTTACACTGATGTATATACCCATTTCACGTGCCATCATTCCGACTAAGCGCACTTATTGAGAGTGCCCCATGCCCACCCCCTTTTAAGAGGATGATCTTCTACCCTTGTCTGAAGGACTGTACAGTCCAAGTCCAATTTAAAGACAAAGAACTATAAGAAGGTCTTGAAGTTGTTTGTCAACAGCCTCTAGGCAGCAGACTGAGCCCTTACAGAGGTCATATTGTTCCTCATTTTGATGCACTGTGTTGTACTTCATCTAAAATTATTCTAAATTTTCATGTATAGATATATATTATCATTTGTAAATTTGTGAGCCGAACTTTGCATAATGTTGAATTTGAGCTGATGTCAGATGATGCATCACCTCTTTCTGCAATGCCAGTGTGGTGTAGTGGTTAAGAGCGTGGGACTGGGACTCAGGCAATCTGGGTTCGAGTCCCCGCTCGGCCATGGAGCCAACTGGGTGACTTTGGGCCAGTCACAGACTCTCAGCCCAACCTACCTCACAGCGTTGTTGTTGTGGGGATAAGGTGGAAGAGGAGAATGATGTAAGCTGCCTGGAGCCCTTTGTCGGAAAGAGGCAGGATATAAATCAAAAAAATAAAATAAAAAAATAAAATAAAATGCTTGACCTGCAGTGGCTGAATCACAAATGCAACCCATCATTAACAGGTATCAACCACATAAATTTGGCACTGTTTTGTTTTGTAAGGGAATGCTGTCAGAGCTACTTCTCTGCTTTTAGAAGACTGAATTCCATCTAAATTGTTCTCTAGATAAGCAGGATTGATTGCAACAACTGTGTTGTATCTATTTCTAAAACAATAACGTTTTAACTAGCAAGGGAAAACTGAAGTATTTTATAATATATGGTCTTATTCTTTGGAAAGACTTGGCTCTTTCTCAAGTAATTGACTGTCTTCACTTAAATTAAAATTAAACTGACACCAAAGAATGAATAATTGAATGAATAACTGAGTTAAGAGCTATAATTTAGATGAAAACTAAAATGATTGAATAATTGTAATATATGACATGTTGCATGTTTTAATATAGTATAATTGGAAGGAAAATAATATACAAGTTTTAAAAGCTTAGCGTTCGTGATGATACTGTCTTTAGAAGTTATATTTGTACTCTCCTTCCTGACCGTGCTTCCCCACCTTCATGACTGCCCTCACTTATAGCAGCTGGTAATACATTCACCAGATTTACACTATTTACTTGTCTGTCCTTACCAATCATGATCTATAAAATCATAGATTTGTAAAATAATTACGTTTCTTGGCCTATGGAGACTCCAGAATACATGCAGCACCCTACTTTTACACAGCAGGGAGAAGAAACTGAAATTTGTGGTGGTGTTTGTTTTTTCATTTTTTTGGAAAAAGTAATAACGATTTCAACCAATATGTATGATAACCTCTGTGGAATCACCTTTTTTTAGCACTGAAGTTATTCAGTGTAGGAGCAGGGTGCCATGAGGACTTGCTTGCTCAAGAAACAAAACAGGTGAGATGCCAAGGAAATTATTTTACTCTTTATCCACTAGATGGTACTCTCTCCTCATCCCTTCCATCTTGTCCACTTCACTGGGGCACTTTGATTAATTTTAATAATGTGCTTCAACAAACCCTCTTCTTTTCTGTTTAATGCCCAGTAAGATACTTGGAAATAACTCATACAATTTTCTTTTCCTCAGTGTGGAAGGAATAAAATAATCCTTCAATCCCATTTCACTATCAAATCCCTACTCACATTTCTATGATGTAAAGGAATATTCAATCAGTATAAAAAATAGCCATACCTGGTAGAGTTCATTTTGTTAGAGCACAATCCTGTGCACATTTAGAGAGAAAAAGTGGGCCCTTTTCTGTCTAAACTTATATAGGATTATGCCCTTAAATATGGTTTTTTAATGAGGAAGACCATTTACTGAAATCAAGTATATTTACATTGGCAACTGGATGGGAAAAAATGGGATGGTGTTCTTTGGCCAGGATAGAGAAAATCATGGAAAAGTGATTTTCATCATAAACTAGCAGTTCAGCCTGATTCCAAATTATCTCCCGCTCAGGTGTGAGCCTCAGCATATAGACTTTTATAACTTGTATCGCAGCACAATGGACACCATGCTGGAGTGATTGCTGCAGTTGCTGTGCCTATCATGACCTAACATAACCAGATGCGTCCATGCATATATTCAGGAAAGGAACTACAAAGAACATTTGCAGACTATAGAAGCCTGAAAGGCTAATTACACGCTAAATGCCGAGGAGAGCTAGAGGGAGACAGCAAGGCACTGCATAGTGGGTTCCTAGCAAATATGGTTACAGCCACCATCTTAGTTTTCCCAAAATGCAGTTTCATCATTTTTAACATAGTGATTTTTAAAAAATACCCATGACCATAAATATGTAACAAAAACTTAAACTTAGCCTTGAGAATGTACATTATATAGTGTTACATATACTCAGGTGGCGCAGTGGTTTAAACCACTGTGCTGCTGGGCTGATCGAAAGGTCGCCCGTTCGAATCTGCACAACGGGGTGAGTTCCCATTGCTCCATCCCAGTTCCTGCCAACCTTGCAGTTCGAAAGCATGCAAATGCAAGTTGATAAAAAGGTACCACTTCGGTGGGCAAGTAACAGTGTTCCGTGCACCTCGGTGTTTAGTCATGCCGGCCACAGGAGACTGTCTGCGGACAAACGCTGGCTCCCTTGGCTAGGAAACCGAGATGAGCACCGCCCCCTAGAGTCAGGCATGACTGGACTTAATGTCAACTCAGTTCTATTACATGACACCTTGCTACAATTAAAAAGATTGAAGCATTTGAAATGTGGCATCTGATTATATAAAGTAAAATCAATGGGAAAGGAAGTGTAGGAAGAAGAATTTCTAGGCTGAAAATCTTTAAGGAATGGGTTCGGAACAATATAGTATCATTGTTTAGAGCAGTCAGTTCTAAAAGATGTTTAGGCATGTCCAGCCTCCAGTGTCAGAGGAACAGCAAGAAAAAGAAGACCATAAAATATGTTGGCCACCAACTGGAAAGAGCCATGTATTTCTGGCATCTTTTTCAGCTTGCAATGTAATGAACTGCGTATCAAATTTTGAGGAAATGAAGAAGTTCTGCAATAATACCCTACTGACCACAGGAGACCCCCTTGGAGGTCCGAGCAAGCTTCACTGTTGGTTGTGGGCCTCAGTAGACTCCCAAGAACTGAGCTGATGGTGGTGATTTTTCAACTTTCTACTTAGTCAAAACTACTTATAAAAACAAAAATGAAATCAAAGAGTGCAATATAGAATAGGAAAATGGCAGGGAGAGGAATAGGTATTTAACCCTTTTCCTCATCTTCCTTTCTTCACTCCTAACATTTCTAATTTTAAAGCAACAATTAATACATTGATCATGTCTGTGTTGTAATTTTAGGCTACCAATACTTGTTTATCTGGAAGAAAGCACCATTGAATCCAGTGACATTTATATCTGAGCAGATATGTATAAGATTGTACTGCTAATCTGATAGCTGGGAGTTGGCCTATTAACAACACCATGTTCCACTGGGAAAATGGAAACAGGCAATAGCTTAAAATAACATTGCAGATAGTGTACAGTAAATGCATCCTTTCCTTTGGTGTGCACAGTAGTTTCTTTTGTCCACCTATAATCTCTAATCAAATAAGATTTCCAAGGTATTGCCAAAACCTTTCAGTAGAGCACAATATCCATCACTGCTATGCTAGTGCAAATTAATGATAGCACAATTTCTGCTGCTTGGGCTAGTGGAAATGAATGGAAGCACAAGCAGAAGCTAGTGATGGCTAGTGCAACCAAAAACTAGTTGATCATTGATTCTGGAATGGAGCAACACTGTGGAGCACAAACTGTTCCAGAGTCATCATCTGAAAATCCACAATTTTGTGCTTCCCATTGACGTTCATCAGAATCCCTTTTTTTTAAAGCTGTAACTGGTTTTTGTCTTTTTCAGAATTGAATAACAGATGCAGGCATTATAGCCCCTTTAAAGTGGATTGTCTCTATCTAGTTTCCACAAAATAGGACTGGGGATGGGTGGGTTGTGCAACATGTCTATATTAGGAAAAAGGGGGACTGCAAATAATGTAATTTTTTGGCAGAAGTGGATGGAAATTCCAGGGGAATTTGCCCTTTCTGAGAGGACACCACCTCCTATATTTCCTTGATAACATCCCTGTCATTTTGAGGGTCACCAAAAAGAAGATGCATTACTCTCGCTATCCCATGCAACCACTCAGAGTAGGAAAGAGCAACAACTTTTGTTGCCAGACCAGATTCCTTCCCTGGACCAAGCTAGAGACTGGAGGACAGCAAGAGTTTGGATTCATGTCTCTTCCATGACTTCATCAGTTTGGAGGTAGGAGGGGCTTGGTGGAGACAGGGGATAAAGTCTTCAGTGAGTGCTCAACCCTCCACTAGTTGGAATGGTTGCCCTCCTTGTTTAGAGAAAGAAAACCAAAATACATTATTTGGAGAGATAAATCTGCAGGCGCACCTTGTGTCTCGAACATAAGTTTCTAACAAAGCCTCAATCTGGAGTTGTTTTCATTCAGTTAACTTAGAACAAAGCCTCCAGATCCAATACAACTGGTCCAAAGTGCCCAATTCTGCTTGGGCATTGGACTTTGTCCAAAAATTTTCTGCCTGAGGCTGTTAATCCACTGCATCTGCTTCCAGCTCCACTGCAGAATTTAGATCTAAGCTCTGCACAAAGATCTAAAGATTTACTTGTGGTTTTCCACTATATAACCTCTATGTGGCGTTGTGTTATAACAGAATCATGTACTCACACAATCCTTTTCCATAAATAAGATTCCGTTTCCCCACTGCAAAAGCGAGTGAGCAAGCAAGAAAGACAAAGTGCTCTTGAAAAACAGAAGCAAAGCTTCATGACATCATTTAAAGAACACATAAACAATTGTTCAGTGAGGAATGATGAGTGCATGAGAAATGCATCATGTAGAAAAGTTGCAAATCCAACAAACACCTCTAATACAAATGGCAGGTGAAAGGAGAATATGATCTTCATATTTTTTTTCTCATGATATGGAACTTTTATTTGACAGCTATATCTTAACATTATTACTACCAGACTGGTTTAGAACTGGAATGGATTACTCTCCTTGCTCTATTTCTGATGCCTCTCAAACAAGAAAGAAAAGCATCCCTAAGTTTGGGAATTGCAAAGACTCTTAACATTGATCCAGAACAATGGTTATGTCCTGAATTTTACAGAGCAGCTGAAAATACTTCAGTAGTTTCAGCATCTAATTTGTGTGATACATGGTTGTTAATTGAACATTTAGGAAAGTTATTAAAAACACTCATTCTGTGCTGCATATGCCATTTGTATATTATTATACTAAAGGGAACAAAGCTTGCTAATGTAACACAAAAGCCCTTCAGAGTTCTAACCAAGGTACTTTTCTTCCTTGACTCATCTCATAGATTGCCTTTTAAATGAAAAATAAGTGCAATATTTATTATGGAGTTCTTCAATTTAAACTTATGCTTGGTCAATTTGCATAGATCCCAGATGAAATCTACTTGTTCACACCTCATGATTGCCCTGTGTCATGGTCTCAAGGCACACAATTTTGCCAAAGATTGCAGAGGCTTCTTTAACCAAATCTCTCACAGCTTTCCACCATATGGTGCATAGCATGAAAGCCTCTGTCTATGGACTGGGCATGCAACTATCACTGGAGGCCAGGCCAGGGATTCCAGGAATAGTAGGACAGCATATGCACTCTGTGCTTTAGTCTGAATTTTTAAGGAATTTTATGGTGCTGAAGTCAATTTCCAAAAGCGTTTTATTGCTGTGGATAGTGCCTTCAGTGTTCAGACTGAAACTCAGACAGGTTTCACAACATGAGAAGCCATGGGTCATCTAAACTCAGTTCCAGAGTTCCTGCACAGGAAGATTAGTTTTTCTGAAACCTCCCAGTAGTCAACACTCTCTTCCAAGGTTTCTAGGCTTCACCATGGCTTCTCCTGTCATGCATAGCTTGGTAGCATTTTATCATTTGAACATTATTGGTAGCACTGTAGAGACCACTGGCAAGAGTGGCCATGGAAGTGGCCCCTTCTAGCCTTTGAGATCTCCTGCCCTCCCTAGCAATAAATGCAATTGGCCAAGTGATGTGTCCATCTCCTTGTTTTCTTTTGGTAACCTGAAGACAGTGTGAACTAAACATGGAGGAAGAAGGGGAGAATCACAGAGAAATTATTTTCATTTAATACAAATTTCTGTGGGGTTGGAGTGACATGCAGGCATATTCAGGACAGGGAAGCGGGAACCCACCACAGAACCTCAGTGGACCAATCAGGAGGCGGCTGCTGCAGTCTTCAGGTAAGAATAGGGAAAAGATGAGGATTTTGTTCATGCAGGCTGCCAGGGTGCATGGCAAGGCAAGGAGGATAGACCAGGCAGTGTGGAAACTATATTGTGCTCTGAAGCATGCAATTGTTTGACCAGTATGTTTGGCCCAAACTCCTCACATTGCAGAAACTGCATGGCATGGTTTTCTGTGGCATGCAAACACAGCCCCAAAATAGATACACCTTCCCACTGACTGGAGCTGCTGTTTGTATGAGCACAACATGAGAATGTACATGGAAGTGCCTTCCATGGTGGAATTTTGTATCACATGAAATAGCCCTATGTAACTCATATAAATAGGGGCTGCAGGTGGCGCAGTGGTTTAAACTGCTGTGCTGCTGGGCTGGTTGATCGAAAGGTCACTGGTTCGAATCTGCACAATGGGGTGAGTTCCCATTGCTCCATCCCAGCTCCTGCCAACCTTGCATTTTGAAAGCTTGCAACTGCAAGTAGATAAAAAGGTACCACTTCGGTGGGCAGGTAACAGCATTCCATGCACTTCGGTGTTTAGTCATGCCGGCCACATGACCACGGAGACTGTCTGCAGACAAACGCTGGCTCCCTTGGCTAGGAAACAGAGATGAGCACCGCCCCCTAGAGTCAGGCATGATTGGACATAACGTCAGGGAGAAACCTTTACCTTTAATTCATATAAACAGCATAGAAAACAGCAGTGGATGAATGCTTGCATTTGTATTTGGAGAGGGGGAGAGAGGGAGGAAGAGAAACCTGAACTGAAAAGAAATTAATATTTCTGCATGCTCAGGAGACAGTAAGCTTTTAAATTAGCATATCGGGCACCAACTGCTTGTTTTGCACTTTGTCTTTTATTAACTGGTTGATTGTTTCATAAAAAGATTTACAGACAAGTGACAGCACCAAAAAGAAGTGGTACTGTAAATACTTGAAATTAAAGAAAACAGTTGCTCAGGACTGGCTGGAAGTAGCAAATCCTTTGGGAAGTGTCCAATGGAGCCATTGCATGTGGGCACCCCTCCCACTGTTTCCATTGTGCAAGCAGGACTCAACACTTGTGCACTGGAGAGCTAACACTTCCTATAGGAAGCCCAGCAATTCCAGGAAGGGGAAGACTACTGTAAGTTTTCACTCAGGCTATTGAATATGACCCAGCCAAGAATTTGCAGCTGATTGAATATGCCTGAAGCTGAGCCAGAATGTCTCCTGACCTCACCATCTCATCTGCAGGCTACAATGGAGGAAATGTTCATGATCTGGGAGGATGCAAACAGAAGCAAAGTGTTCACCCCAGTTCACCATTCTGGGGACACATTCTGCTGCTGCTGTTTTCCATTTCCCAGTCAGGTCCTGTGCCCCCACTGCTTTTCTACTCCAACAGGACTGAGGCAGGAGCCCACCCAAGGCAGCACGCAACAATGAAACACATCCTGAAAACAAACACAGTAGAAAACATGTCAGCAGCAACCATAGCAAACATTCTGAAAAACAGCAAATGGCAACATACAACAAACCTTACAAGAGAAAAACCATCAGAGGAAGAGTAGAAGACAAAGCAATTCTTCCTTATAACCTGGGTAGGCATGGAAAGAACTTTATTAAACAAACAGCATCCAGGAGCAGATTAATATGAACATGCACTGATTGCAAAAAAGGTGAAGGAGAAAGTCGAATTTCAGGAAACCTTCTTCCCAAGCCCTGTGTTCTTGGAAGATTATTATTATTATTATTAGAACATTTCTATGCTGTCCCTTGCCGAAGCCTCGGGGCGGCTTACAAACACAATAAAATACAAAAATAACAATATAAAGTTAAAATTAACAATATAAAATAAATAAAAATATAAAATATAAAAGAAGTCGCCCTGGCCAGATAAATAAGCAAATATTGTTAACAATTAAAATGACGTTTAAATAAAAAGGTCTTCACCTGGCGCCAAAAAACAAGTAAGATGTCTCTCTACCAGGGAATACTACAAGTTACTCAAGCAGTCCAAATTCATTCTATGTATACCCTGTTCACCACAAGCCTTCCCCTTCCAGACTAATGGTAGAACCTTAGAGAACAGGTGCAAAGAACCATTACATAAATTAGTTCAATGGTAAGTTTGCCCCAGGCAAGCCACTTTGTGATTGTCTGTAACATGCTTTATCTAAGGCATCCTTCCACTCCTTGATTATCAGGTCTTTGGGGAAAGGATTGGGAGATGGATGGATGGATGGATGGATGGATGGAAGGAAAGAGGGGGTGGGGGAGAGAGAAAGACACAAACAGAGAGAGAATTTTTTGTATCTTACTGGATTTTAATTTAGAACCTGGTAAATTCCCTCAAACACCCATTAACCAAGATGAAAAATCTTGACACGTTTTCCCTACAAATGGTTGGTGCTAAACATCAAAAAACACTCTGTTCTCATGTTCTCTTCTGTCTGCTGCTCTCTTTAAGAATACATCTTACTACAGTCCTTCCGAGAAAGTAGATTTCCCCTGGAGCCATATAAAGAGTTTGTCCAGCACAGGAGTCAATGTCTTTCCTCTCCTTATCTGTTTTTTTTTTTTTTTTGACAATATCAGCTTTCTGGCTGGAGGCTGGAGTTGGAAGCACAACTTTGAGCTGCACATGATGTGGGTGTGTCCTCATTATAAAAACTCATCAGTTGTACATCTGTGGAGGGATAGTTTTTGGGTTTTCTTCCCAGAAACTGATTCACTGACTGAGCATAGAGAAGAAAATCAGTAACTCCTTTCTGTAAGAACTGCTTTAGAAGCTGCCTGATGAAACTTGTACATTTCCCTGCTTAGATTAGGGCTCTTAAGAAAACAAACAACAAAACTAAGGGCACAGTCCTATATATGTTATAAAGCCTTTGCTTTTACTGCAACTGACAAACAAGGCTAGCCATTCAGAAATTCTGGGGAGTGATGGCTTTCTGGTCTTGCTTGTGGTGTGTATTCATCTAATTGTGTTTTAGAGACATTAACTTTCCCAAAGGCCATTATCCTGGACAAGACCATTTGTGTTCAGATTCCCAACAACATTAAAAGAAGTCTTGCCTGGATTTGCCTTTATCATGATAACCAAGTTCTAAGTGTAGTGATGCTAAAAGTGAGATTCTGTGCTGGCTTTGTTGTTCCCGGCTTTTATGCTCTTTGTATCTGTTCCCAGGAAAAGGGGAAAAAATTAAAAAACAAACAAACAAACACATCTCTGCCTCAACCCCTTTCTTCTTTTCTTATTCCCAGCTAAATTACAATCATTTGTCCTCCTGCATTCTTATTCCCAGTGTCCCTTCTTCTTGTGTCACCTTGTGATGAAAAAAGACATAGTAACCAGTAAGAAGAATCCCTTGGAGCTCCAGACAGTCAGACAATGGACCAAGAGGGGATACATGACAGTCTGTATAGTATTCTACTGGCAGGTGTTCGAATGGATGGTTTACTTTCAAGTATAAATGAGCTGAAACCTCACAGGGCAAAGTGCTTGACCAGATCAGCAGGGTCATGGAATGTACCCACTGTTGGACTGTTCCACTCCAGAGAGAAGAAGCAAATATTTGTTCCCAATTAAATAAAAACCCTGTCTGAATGTATGAAAGAAACACACCAGGGAGAAGGTTCAACTATTCTTTTAGACAAGTTAGTATTGACTGTACAAAAAACTTGGTGGGCTTGTTTAAAAAAATGAGGACCTTCGAATATTAAATCCCTTATCTGAATCCAACATCAAAGTCATCAGGTTAACAGGTTAAAAGCAGGCATGGATTTTCAAACTTTTTTTTAACCTGAAACCTTTTCAGATGCTTTGCACATTTTCGGCATTATTGTACTGGAAACAAAATGTTAAAATATTATTCATTCCAAACTTTTCAAAATATGTTGCAGAGATAGAAATTTGGAGGTAGTTGGACCACATATGCCTTCAGAAAAATAATTCTCAAAGTGATTGTATGCCACATTTATTTATAAAGCCATGCCCTGGCCTGTGACCACAGACAATGCACTGCTGAGCAGGATAAAGAGCAAGAATGGTGAAGCATTATTGATTATTTATTAGCACGTTTTATGTACCACATCTCATTTGAAACAAGAAGCAATAAAAAAAGCCCTTCTGTTAAGTATGGGGATGGTCCATATAGCAAAATCATCATCAAAAAGAAAAGGACAGGCAAAATGCATCATTTCCTAATCTGCATTATTAGCAAAGTAGCCTAAAATCTGCACTACGGCAGAGTTCTGCTGGAAAACAGTGAAAATAGGACTTCACTCCATGCAGCTTTGAACCCTCCACTTCACTGAAGCTTTTGCTCCTGGATTCTTTGTGGGATTAAGAATGGTTTCCTTGCACATTTTTTTCCTGGGATTTTTCTTTCTCTTCCTTTTTATATGTTCCATCACACAACCACAAGGCAATGTTGTAGTATAGCAGAATTGTGAAAATATACCAGCTTCTCTTTCCAGTTCATTCTGCCATTGGAAAATAATGGCACACTTTTCTTAGTCCAAAAAGAGCTGTGGAAATGGTTGGAGAGAACAGATGAGGCCCCGGATAATGACAGCATGTAAAGTGCCTACAAAGTACTGTGAGTGAGGCACAAAAAATGCCTCATGTACAGAAACCCATATGTTCATCACTGGCTTTAAATTCTGCATTTCCAACATATTTTAGACAAATATAAGAAACTGAGTTGGAAGTTTAATGGGTTTTAATTACTACAAATTTTCATACAAATTTACTACAAATTTCTACAGAATTACTACAAATTTCCTGTGAAGGTGCCACTTTAAAAATTGCATTTTTCATTATGCAAGAGTTATATGAAGTATATGCCTCAAACACCTTTACTTTAATGCAATTCTTAATGCTTTGTTTTCATTATTTTCATTCCAATCTCATTGGAATTGCTGGAGAACTCTTTCAGGTAAACTTGAAACAAGTACAGCAAAGTTATGCATGATGGAAGTTCATGTTGTGAAAAAATGGTGGGGATACAATAGATACATCGTTACATGGAAGCAGTATATAAAGGAAGAATTGCAGGAGTGCTAGAGGCAGAGTAAGTCACCATACAGGTGTGCCAAATAACCAGATGTGGACAGCCAGGAGGACAGCCAAGTAACCAGCAAAGCAAGAAGGGGAAAAGAGAGAGAATGAGAGAGAGAACAGAAAAGACAAGGAAAAGAAGTGCTATCCAACCCTGCCTAGAAAACTCTTGTTGTTGTTGTTGTTGTTAGTCGCGAAGTCGTGTCCAACCCATCGCGACCCCATGGACAATATTCCTCCAGGCCTTCCTGTCCTCCAGCATCCCCCAGAGTCCACTTAAGCTCACAAGAAAACTCTTATGGTCACACAAATGTCAGAAATATCTACAAGTGGAATGAAATGAGTTTGGATTTTACCTGTGGATTCCCTAGCAGAATCTTTTCTGGGTGGCAAAGATTCCATGTGGGGGCAGGGGAGGATTTGCACAAATATGCACTAGCACAAGTGCAAAGAAAGAGAGAGAGAGAGAGAGGGAGGGAGGGAGGGAGGGAGGGAGAAAGAAAGAAAGAAAGAAAGAAAGAAAGAAAGAAAGAAAGAAAGAAAGAAATTCTTGTGCATCCCTAAAACATTCGGATTCCATCAACGAAGGAAAGATGCCAGACAATCCACAAAAACAGATACAATGCGTTTTATGAATCTTCGCATCCCTAGTTACCGATAGAGCATACTGTAGCAACATATGCTGAAGCTCTATAGAGAGAATTTACCAGTGGAGTCTATTGCCCCACAAGGCTTGATTTCGCAGGGAGTTACAGTCTGGGACTGATGTCCTAAGAGGAATTTCCAACAGGGGTTCTTAATAATCAGCAAGTAGGAAGAAAGAGCAGCAAAGTGAGAAATTATGGGAAGGAAACATCATAGTCATGTCTACATGACTTTCATAGGAGAACTTCTCATTCAAAATGCCATAAATTTGTGAGCAAGCTATATTGTGCTATTTTGCTTAAGCCTAATAATGTTATTGTCCAACTGTGGATTTTGAATAGCTTCTTCAGGGCCAGTGTATGGAAGCTTTCCACTGCCTTCAGTTTTTGGTCACCTCATAATGTTTTGATTGCATGCAAACAGGAAACGGGGAACTAGAGGACACAGGTAATTGTTCCTCATGTTTCTGGAGCAACTGCCTGAAGATGAATCTCAGCCAATCTCAAACCAATGCAAGGTTAGCTATATGCAAACTGCTTTACAACTCCATCTATGATAGCAATTTTTAAAACTTCCATGTATGCAAAGTTCCATCAACATCAGATGGATATATTTTCCACATAAATATATTTAGGATGTCATTTTTATACCAAAGCTATGTTTTTAGAGTGATGTGGAACACATTTAAAATCTCATCCTATATTTTTCAAATATATATATATATATCTTACCTCCTTCTCTCCCTGAATTACAGCTTCCAGCCATATTTTCTCCATGGTCCAAAACTATTCCTTTTCTCTTTCTTCTAATGAGGCTGTTATTTAGCTTTAGTAAATAATCCCAAATGCCTTTGCAGGGTGCATTTTATAAATTAATTACTAATTACATTATTAATTGTTATCAAGTTTCATTTCTGGAAGGCTACAGAGATAGTTAAAATGCAGAAATTCTCCTGGGTATGTCTCATTGAATTTTATAGACCTCATGTTTATGCAACGCTATTGATTTTTCTTATGTCCTCTAGTTTAAATCATCTTATTCTCTCTTAGATAGATATTACCCTACAGTGTTTTTCATTTAGCTTTCAAATGAAGTGCTGTGGTGGCGTATCATTCAGATCCTCTTGTGAAAGTAGAAATCCAATTCCCCTAGAACGCATCCTCTCGAGCTGCTTTCCTCAACCTGTTGGCCTTCTTAGATCCTTTGGACAATAATCCCAGGATTCCTGAGCAATCACCAAGCTGGTGGGGGCTGGTGGTTGTTACACATCTGGAGGGCACCACAGAAAGTGTGTGCTTGTGTGGGGATGTGAGAGAAGGGGCAAGAAGTCTGCACCCATGATTGGAGGGGGAGCCCATGGCTCTGGCCATACCTGCCGGCACACTGCTCTTTACTGCTGCTCTCAGGGCAAAAAGCTGCCCAGCCCTGTGCAAAAGAAACATCAAAACAACAATTAACCTTTATTGCTTTTAACCTTTATTACTTATTCATGTTAGCAATCCTTCAGCTTTGTCGTTTCATTTCTGCCACAGCAATGTTGGAACATGAATGAACAGAATGTCATCTGGAGAGGGACTCAGAAGACTGCTCTTAAAGAGAGCTCTGTTCTTCCTGAGTTGATCAGCAATCTGCCACCAGCCTACAATGCCTTTCTTACTTCCTTCGTTTGTGTGAATGGGTTGATTCTAGGAATGTCACCCTTCACCCATCCTTCTCCTAATGCCCATCTCTTTCAGCCATAGCAAGCTCAGCTTTCAGTGCATCCAACCCCCATGGCTACAGAAAAGCACTGTTGTTCAGGGGGAACAGCCACCACAATGCCTGGAATGTTGCATCCACTTCCCTGGGAGTAAACACCATTGGATTTATTTCTGAGCAAGCATGTCTAGCAACACACTCTTAGTGGCTCTGCACGTGAAGGGGCCCAGGTTCAAATCCTGCCTTCTCTAGGGAAAGGGAGAGTCTCCTGTCTAACACTCCAGAGAGCATTCGTGTAATTTTGTGTTGCGATCTCGTACCATTTTTGTCTGGATTATGCAAGCTGCCCTGGAAAGAGTTTTTGAAGCTCAGAGGATAAATACCCAGATAAATAAACAAACAAATGCCCGTCAGGTTTAGCCATACTGATTTAGCCTTATGCTGATTTCCTAAATATTGATGAAGTATATGAAGAGGAGAGGGAGTGATGAGAAGTGCAATGGTCCCACCTTTTCCTTGCACTCTTCTGTCACCCGCTACACATGGAGGGCCACTTTCTGAAGGGGAAAGCCTCTTCTTCCTATGGAGGCTCTCCCATCTGTTTGGAACACTCTTTTTCCCAGGTTCCAAATCACAAAGCAGCCTCCACAAACAGAAGGGTCTATTTCCTTCTGAAAGTCTTGGCTACTCATGGGGAGGGAGGGGGGTGAAGGCGACAGTGACTGAGGACAGAGCTGTGCCCAATGCCACTCCCTCTCTTGGCATGCTTCTTTTACCAATAGTTAGAAAGACTGAATCCTCCTTTCCTATTCCAGAAACATTGACATTCATAGAAAGTGGCTGGGCCACACAAGCAACCAATTTGGATTTTCCAGGTAGAGTAATTGAAAGTCTACCTGAAAAAGGCAGCCAATGCAACAGCCTGTCTTCATTCATGATGCCTGTGCATGCAATGGTGGTGGTTCAGTTTCAGATGGAGGCTCCACCATGTTCTGCCTGTGTGCCTGCAATTCAAGATACATGTGCCTGTTAATTTTAAACAAAGAATCTTCCAGTCAATCACTTCCAGAATAGACTGGGGAGCAACATATGCAAGCCTACTGTTAATGTGTTTGTGCTCACTAAAGAAAGGAACTTGTGACAAAAGCCACTCTCTGATCCTGGCCTGTGGTAGCAGGGCATGCTGGGAGCAGTTTTTTAAGTACTTCCTGCTACACCTTCTCTTCTGTTCTCGTCTGTAGTAATCAGTGCTCCCGTATAGCTCTTTGCTTTACATTTTTGCAGACACCTGCTTATTGCCAAGGAACAACTATGTAGCTTGTGGGGCTCATGGCCAGTAGCTCTTGCAGTTTCCTTGAACTCCCGAAGCAAGAGACAGCCACAATTTGCAGTGACTGGTCCTGCAATCATTTCACAAACTGTTTTGGTGAAAGGCAAGTAGCTGTTTTGAAGCAAGACTATTCACAAAGCCAAACTTTAAGCTCAGTCCCTAAAACAAATCAGAGGCATCTGGCTATTTTGCTGTCAGTGGGTAATGATGCAGCCATGTCACAAACCCAGATGTGATTCTACATTTCTGCAGCTGTTCTGATGGGAATTTCAATGCCCAAAACATCTGCTACTGGGAATCTGAGGCATGGTACACAGACAACCTTTCAGGGCTGTTATTTTGGCTTGGATAGGTTTTCTTCTTTCAAATCTTATTTTGTTTCCAGATATTTTTCCATCATTTTTCTAAAAGGTTTTAACCTTCCTGTTCAGGAATAAATGACAATACTATCTGATTCAGCACCACACTGGACAAAATCCCAGAAGCTGAGAGTTATGGATTCATGTGGCTGAGAAATGAAGCTTATGGGGGCTGACATGATAGGACACTGTCTGTCATGTAAATAAAGAGAAGGGGAATTCTTAAAATGAAGCCATTATTGTCTGTTCCATAAATATGTATTTAGATCATTTTAATAATGCAGAGATGTTAGTCTATCAGGTAATTACATATTTAAAATATGGATTGGAAAAAGCTTTTGAAAGATGCCAGCCATTTCAGTGTATCAAATCAAAAGTAATTGGAAAATGCATCATGAAAATCATGAAATAAATACTGATCAAATATGTGCATAAGAGAACTATCTAAAAATAAATATAGCTGCATCTATATGTGTGCATATGTCTCTCTGTGTGTGCGAGTGTGTGGAGTATGCATATGAGAGAGAGCTGCATGCATACATGCACCTATCTATACTTAAATCAATCAACACCATCTTTTATGATTGCATGGGAAGTGGAAAGAAGCAGCTTATCTGAAAATTGTCTGTATTCCAAAATGTAACATTTCAGCCACTTAAATAAACCAAAAAATATTTAAAGCACTTGAAATTATTACAAAAGTCATTTGGGAATACATGCAATCAATACATTTCTATGTTCTCAAAGCTGTATTTAACAGTTACGTTGATTTGTTTAAATCTGGAGAAATAATACTTTCTAAGACATTTGCATGCCAAGTTCAGGCCTGGCATGAGATTTTATGACATACTGTAAATATAATAAAAACAGAATTTCTTATACACATGCTGACTTGGCAAAATGGCATGAGCAGGCCTCACTGTATTTCTTTGCTTTCCTGTAAGTGAAGCAGTTAATCTACTGAAAGCAAATATGGGATATGAAAAATTAGTATAAAGCGTTGTAATGTTAAGGTTGCAACTGTACTGCTAATCAAACATGACCTTTTTAAAGAAAAATTCAGCACAGACTAGCCACTATCCATACTTATGCAGTATTTCCTTGTTCCTGGACCTATTTTGGGAAGTCCATCTTAGGGGAGGGAGGGAATGTTATCTATCACAAAGAACAGGATGTCCTGGTAAGGCTACTGCATGTGCTGGCTTTCTAACATCTTTCAGAGCAATAACAATGAGATCCCAGCTGTGATTTTTATCTCATGTTACCATAGAGACAGGATGTGCTTGTAAAATGGGGGCTGCAGTGGTTGCTCAAGTGGCCTGACTAAGGGATCAGAATTATAATGTGTAATGTAAATTTTGGGAGTACAAAGATACAAGAGGAGTCTGCACTGTAATTATTTTTGCTTTCCCAGTTAAGCACCACAATGCTGTTTGTGCCTTTCTCAGTCTCAAAAGAAGTTTTCTTTGAATTGCTTGGAAGCATGTGGAGATGTGAAGTTGGGAACCTGAAAGTGCCCAAATGAAAACCAGAGATGAAGGGCAGCATGCTCCAAAAGAAAGCTGTATAGCCAGTGCTGAAGGAAGTAATTTTAGAAACTGTACCCTAACAGGCTTACAGAGAGGGGCTTTAGAAAGCCAAGCATGCAGCTTCCCCTCACCCCTGCCAATCCATTTTTTACATCGGCTGCTACATTCTTAATATTGAAGTACAACAACCCAGTTTTCCAACCCGGATTTAAGAAATATTCTGAGCATACAGAGTTCTGCCTTTAGGGCTCACACAGGACCACTGAATGCAGTGCCATGGCTGCAAGAATGTGCAATCAAGGCAAGGAAAGAAACACTTCCCCTTGGTGCAGGTCCAGGTTCCTTCCTCGTCTTCAAGGATCACAGGCCAGGTGGATTGCCAAGACTACAGTCTCCCAACATGCCTGGATCACAGAACCATCCAAGTCAACCTCCAGATACTTAAAACCCCCTGCCACTGGACATAACTGAAGAAAACCAAATATGAGCTGTTAATGGGACATATTCCTAGTCAAATGGTGAATCTTTTGTTCTGGTATGACTGGGAGCAATCCTTTCTTTCTGGCTTGTGAATGACTGGGTTCACACATAACAAAAAGCCATGTTGGAAACTGCACAGGCTGGGCTTGGAATTATGTGTGAATTCAGCAAGCATGGTGAAACACGGTCCATTTGGTTTCCATGAAACCCCACAGAGAATCAACAGTCCATTTAAGGTTTCCACTGCTTGTTTCATGGGACTTCAGTTGCCATGTTTCCATGTGGTTTCTATGTTTCTGCCAGCAAGTTTGGCAACAGGAACAAATGCCATGTCACCAACACTCCAGCCTCTATTTTCTACTGGCCTACTAACTGCTCCTTAGTAGATACCATGCAAATGTGTGAACATGGGACAGAATGTTTTGTAACTTACCCAGATAGCCATTTTGGCTAATGGACTGGGTAGAGAATGAATGAATGAATGAATGAATGAATGAATGAATGAGAGATACTCTGCCACATAGTATCTGTGCACCATTTTTGGTGTTATGTGGGAGCATAGCCACTGTGCACTTGCGATTCCTTCCTCACAGTTATGGTTTCTTTAGATTACCTCAGGTTTCTCAGGTTTTAGTTTATTTCATTTTGAGCAGGGAAAATGGGCATCATTTCTGAAAGGGAAGGTAGCTTCCTGTTTGTGCATTTGCACTCTTCTGCTATAGCATCGAACCACCTAGAGATTATATAGTAGAAAAGTTCCAAAGAGGAAGCTTGCTGGGTAGACCTCCTATCTCAATTCTTCAGTGCAACCAGGAGTAGGCACAGAAGGTACAGGGACAGCAGGAAAGCTCTTAGACTGAGTGGAAGAGAGCCAGAACAGTGGGAAGGGCTGCTTTCTTAAGCTTAAAAGGCTGAGGGCTCTCGCTCTGTTTCACAAATACACACATGCTTGTGCATGCACTGTGACTGAATTGCTGAACCCCTTCACTTTGGAAGTATCCCCAGCAGGCTTTCTGCAGTGCACCCACTGCCTTCCTCTCTTTCCCAGACACAGTCACCTTTGTAGGTGACACATTTCTCAAACCTATGAGCTCTGCTTGTAGCTAAAAAAAATCCTATTTGCCACCTAAAGTGCTTTCCCATCTCCCTTCTGCCCTTGATATGTGTGTGTGTGTGTGTGTGTGTGTGTGTGTAAGACAGAAGTACAGTTTAAATATGGTGGTATGTGGTTTTAAAATCAGCTGATGGCCATGCAGGGAGTGCTTTGCAACTTTCTTGCATGGCTTGCATTTCCCATTTGCAGGTGGTCCTGCTTGAAGGATACCCCTAGTTCTCCACCCACCTTTTGTAGAAGAGCCTTCAGAGACCCATCCAGCCCAGCATTCTGTGCCTCTGGGAAGCCTGCACACAAGAGCTCGGCACAATAGCACCCCTGCCCATGATCCCCTGCAAAAGACCCTGGCTTTGGTTTTGAAGGGGAGGCTTTGCCATCATGACTTGGAGCCCCTGAACCCTTCCATGGACTTGTCTAATCCCCCTTTGAAGCCATCCAGGCTGAAACACATCAAGGCATTTTGTCATAGGAAATTCCATAATGATTGCAAATTAGAAAGAACTCTCATACCCATCTGGTATTGCCCCCGCAGCTGGGACTGACTGTGCATAAGTACTTATTTTTATGGTATGTTACCTTTGCCCCTGATATAGGTATGAAAGTGGTTTTTAATTGATGACACCTCTGTTATAATACTGTTTGGCTAATAGGCTGGATTCTAATTTTTCCCATGTGTGCATGACTGTGATATTATTAGACCACTGAAAAGGGCCAATTTATGGTTGAAACATATTTGATGTCAGTTATATCTGAGCATTTTCATGTTTATGCATTTTAGAGATGCATTAAGTTGCTTGCTTTTAATTTTTGAGTCTATAAAAGGTGTTACATGCATCTGGAAAGTGTCTGTTGAATTTATTTATCCATTAATTTGACATTATGTATCCCAACTCGACTGTTAATTTTTTTGTTGCCTTGGTTGCTCAGGTCAACTTTCTGCTGTGCTTTTCTTTCAATTATCACAAACTGCAGGTTGGAACCACACAAGTGGGCAGGGAGAGCCTTCTCCCACATAACCGAGTGGGCTTGTGGTCTTATCTAGAGCAGAGAAAGCCTAACCTATGCACATGAACAGAAGCAAGCAGGATTTCCAAAAGAACATTAAAACACTTGAAAACAAAGGCATGATCTTGGCTTAAGTTTCAGCTTCCAAACATAAATTAGGATCTCAAATGCTGGGGATTAGATTAGAAATAGGGCTAATTCTGCTTGTCTGCTTCTGAGTATGAAAACATTAAGTATATGATGTTTATTGACTGATGTGAGAAAGAGCACAAATATAGATACATGTATAAATGTATTTCTGCATTTGGATTCTGCTCTTGTTTAATCTAGCTATATGAGCTACCCACACCCAAAGGCACTGGAAGCTATTCCATCTTTCCTGCCTTATTTTTCCCCTGGGAATTAAAACAATGAAGGAAGCAGTGGGAAAAGACAAGATGCTTGCAAATGTAAAACAATGGCATCTAGACACTCACTAAAACCTTATGAATGCAGCTGTGAGATTTCACAACACACGCCTCTTAGAAGCATCCTTGCACTTTTTTCCTCTTGTATTAGTTTTCTTTCTCCCCACCCCACACCCAATGATATTGTACTTATATAAATCTTGGGATTCCTTGAAGACTTCCAATATCTCAGTACTGTGTAAAGATGGCACCATTTGGACTAGATAAACACTGGAAATAGAAGGAATAACTAGATGTTACAAGAACTGTGGGAAGAGAAATCTGCAGGCTGACAGGTGAAGTGATGGTTGCAGGAGACCTCTGCTGCCCTTGCTTACACTGGGAGAAGAAGGAGGGATGGTGCAGCCTTCACTTGGGGAATATAAAGTCAGGCTGCTTTCAGGATTGCTTTCTAACCTGATCAAAGCACATGGCTGGTGGATCAGTCTTCAAATTAAGAAAGCAGGAAGCAATTTTAGATGCTGTTCTAGATTGTCAAAGCCAACTGAAAGCAATTTGGATAGCATCACCTACCTAATGCTGTATGGCTACCTTTGCTTTTGGTGAGAATTAAAGAAATGTGTGACATTTGAACACTTCTCCATACCTATTCATTATGTGATGTTAATAATAGGCAAGGAAATGCTGAAGGCTACAGATAGAACCAGGAAAATGAGTTAAGAAGATGTAACATTTTCTGTATCATCTATTTAGATCCTAATGCAAAGGACAATTCGTAGTGATGAAGCATTTCAGATAGTAGACACTTCTCTACATTAGGCATTCACTTTTCTTCAAACTCAGTAGTTTGGGTGCTTTACCTGATGTCCTCATCCTCCAGAGCCTCTCCTGTGTGTTCCAAGCTTTGCCACAGCAACCTGAGAAAGGTGTGCTATCATCTGAAAATGTAGAAATGCATCACAATGAGAAGATCCTGTATTTTGCATTTCCTCTATATTGCATTACCACCTTGTGATTGTCTAATGGAACATACAGAAAGTCAGAGAAAGAAAATCCCCAGGGAAAAAAGCCATGAGTAAAAGAACTAGTATCACTCCCCAAAGTGGAAGCCTTGGTAAAGTGGAGGGTTAAAAGCTTTGTGTAGAGAAACCCTAAGATGCTAAAGCTGCTGTTTTGAGCCAGGAGTGGCTGAACCTCCAAAATATTGATCTAAAACTCACTTGAACTGTATCTCCAAATAAGCAAAGCATCAAAGTAGAGGTGAATCATGGGTAGCCTAGTCTGGGTTGCTTGGGGCTTCAGAAAGCAAGTATCAAAACCCTAAAGCTAGCCCAGAAGCAAAGATGTCCTGCTTGACATCTCCTACTCTGGAGAGAAGACAGAAGGCAGATCTCTGTTTAACGATACCTATATCTGAACAGGTATCTTGTCTGTGTCCAGTTTAAAGTCCAAAAATCTGAAGGAAAGTGTTCAGTTGGGACCTTGAATTTTCCCATCAACAAATGGCAGCATAAGTACAGGCAAAGTGGACACCCAAGTCATCAAGAAGTCTTCTCCACCATGGAGGGATGCATTCTATTCTTTATTTAAAATTATAGTCATTTCTAAATTTGCACTCATAGACATGTATTTGCATATGCAAATGTTATGCTACCTGTACCTCTTTTGCCCTCTAGCTTATTTTTGGTGACACAGAAGTGGCTATCCTACTAGCAGCACAGAGGCCACCATTCCCTCAGCTTAGGGGCTGCCAACCTGGCTGCAGCATTCTGGACCGGCCGCAGCTTCCAGGTCAGCCTTACAGGCAGGCAATAACATGCACTGCAGCCTTCCATGCACCGACCACATCATGATCTCTCTGTCATATTTGTTCTTTAAAAAGCAAAAGGCAAGATTTGGAAGTGAAAGTGACAGGACAGGGGCGGGGACAAGAACAAGAGAAGAACTTGAGGCATAAGGTGGGGGCAAGCTGTACCCAACAGAAACATCAGTTCTCTGGCTGAATGAAACTGTTCGACCTTGGGAAAGTATCATTAATGACTGAGAAAATCTAATTGACAGAATCAAAAAAAGCATAGAGGGGAAGGTAAGGAGAGATGAAGCAGAACTGATTTTTCTCAGAAGAGAAGAATTACACATCTTGTTTATTTACCAACAAATAATTGCATCATGATAAAAGTATTTCAGTGGGGAGAGGAAGTGTCCCTTTTCAGGATCATCACCCACATCAGGTTTGAGATGAAGGCATCCTAGCAAAGCAAAGTTAGCTTTCAGCCTTGGATCCCCAGTCTGTGGCAATCATTTTATACGGCTGTTCCTCCTTAATAAAATCCATCATGCACTCCAAAAGAGTAACTAGGACACTTAGTTTTTATTCCACATGCATCTCATTTGTCTTCAGCAGGTTCTTCCATAATCTCATCATTATTGCTATCACCCTCTGAGGACAGCTGACTTGCATTAATCAGCTAGGCCTCCCTCATCCCTCACTAGATTCTGTGCAGCTTTACTGTGCCCTTGGGCATCCTAACTTTACTTGAAAAATTAATAAACCTCCCCTCTCTTATCTTACCTTATTAATGTCTGTCTTTGTAACCCATTATCCCTGCATCTCATCAGTGACCATTTGAGGATGTGGTGATCACCAAAGGATTGTGCCCTGGTGAGGCAGCACACAAGAGTGCCCTACATAAATGCAAAAGAGGAAGTTCAAAGCCCAGCTTTGTTGTTTATGAGCTTGAATGGTTGATGAAGGGAATGCATAGGAAGCGTTAGGATTTCACTGAGGGCCCTTAAAGCCCACCCAACAACTCCCGGCTGCCATATTCCATCCCCACTCATTCCTCCCTGCACCCAGCAAACTCAGGGGTGCAGGAGCTTTCCTTTCACTTGCTGACACCTTTGGGCTTGTTAGTTTGTGGTGTGTTGAAATACTGGTACACTAATCACTTGTGCCTGCACACCATTTCTGTTGCTGGTCATGGTGGGTAGTTAGACTGGCTGTCTCCCTTGCTTACTTAAAAGTACAATCCAATTGAAAATAAAGATTTTGCAGGTTTGCTCATTTCACACAGAGATAGCAGCTGGTAAGTGTCTTTTGCAATTCATCAGAGGCCTCCCCGACCACCTGCTCTTGGCATCCTGCAAACAGCTGGCTCTGTGTATGTACCATAAGCTATTATCTTACTCAATAAATAATGAAATAAAGAAAGAAAGCAGGATGGAGTCATTTCTTTGTAAATAAAATAAATTGATCCCATCTATCTTTTCCCATCTAGAAAGAAGCCAGCAAGTTAAAAAGTGTTTACTGTTTAAAAAATGTCTTATACCTACTCACATTCACATACAATGCATCAAGGCAACGAACAAACTCTAATGCATTGCAGATTTTTTTTTTCAAACTCTAACGCATTACAGATTTTTTTTTTTCAGGAATCGCTGCATTTTATGAAGACCATGGGGAGTTTTTGTGGAGCTCAACTAATGTCACCAGATGTCCCTCTATTGAGAGGAGGAGTTATATTTCCCAAAGACTATCCCACTTAACTTCTTCAAAATGAATTTCTGTCCTTTAGTTCTTAATACTAATGGATGTCAGCATATCACTCTTTCTTTTGACCCAGTGCTGACAGACTGTGCCACTGCAACGTAACCTATCTGCCTGGGTTTGATTTGTTAAGGGTATTAGTGGGAAGGCATTAAAAGCAGTCTCAGATCTGAAATGAGTTACCTTGAATAAGGACAGGAGAACCAGCAGCTTTTGAGCTCACTTAAATTTTCTGGAAAATATGTTAAAGTGCCTTTTGGCTCATTCCAATTTTTCATTAAAAAATGCATTTCTCAAACATGATCACAAAGGAAGGATTTGTGAACACTTCTCAAACAAAGGGTTCCTGCTTGCATTCACATACAGAATTACAAAAGGAACACATTCATATGATTTGGAAAAGATAGGCAATTTTTGTACATCCAGCAGGGGAAATCTGCACTCAGAGCAGGTATTCCAAGTCTGAAGAATGGGTGCAGATATATATGTTCAACCAAGTGTGTCTCACTGCCAGCACCATGCACTGTCAGTGCCAATGGACATCCACATTGCAGCACAGAAAGGAAGGTGCATTACCATAAGCTGCCTTGTGGTGCTGAGAGTCATGACCAACACCATCTTGCTTTCTTTAACTATTGCTTGATTAGCTGTAGCATATTGCTGAAGAGTATTGCTGTCACTGGAGACAATAGCACTAGGGCCGACCTATTACCTGCACTACAGGATGTGATCATTTCTCTCCAAACTGGACTTTTGTTTTGTTTTTAAATGAAATGCAACTACAACAGAGCTGCCAAGTCGATCAGGTAAGGGGCCTGGAGGCTGGGAGCAATTAAACCATGTCGTGGGCCACTCTACCAATCTAAATTCCAGTCCTCAAATTGCTATTCACTCTGCAGAGGGAAAAAATCTTGGCTGTGTGTATCTGGGAGCAAGGTAAGCCCCTCTCATCTTGAGCAAGCTGCACCCCCACCACTACTCTCCCTTCTCACTATCCTGCTCTAGACTCCACAGTGAGATGATTTTCCCCCACTGGAAATGGGGAAAGAGTAGCAGATTGCAGAAGAGACAGACCAGTCTTCCCTCGTTGTGGAACTCAGGATGGCTCCATGGGATTCCCGGGTATTCTCCCTTCCATGCACTGATGTATCCAGACCTGCTTAGCTTCAGCAAGGTACCTGCTTTGTGCGCCATCAGACCATGATGCAGCACCAGGTATAATGGATTGTAATGCTGTATTGTGGAACTTCAGGCCAGCCTTCCTCAACCTGGTACCATTAGGATCTGTTGGTGACTGCAACCTGCCAAAATTTGCAGCCACTAACGGCCATGCCATCCCAACATATCTGAAGGGCACCAGGTTGCAGAAGACCAATACATACCCTGCAAATGCTCGTTCAAATTCTATGAGGAAAAAATGCCAGATATTTTAAACATTCAGGAAGGGCCTGATTCATTCTGGATTCTAGAGTTCTGTTTTG
The DNA here is from genome assembly GCF_004798865.1 of Varanus komodoensis. Classification (NCBI taxonomy): domain Eukaryota; kingdom Metazoa; phylum Chordata; class Lepidosauria; order Squamata; family Varanidae; genus Varanus; species Varanus komodoensis. The sequence continues at coordinate 25,066,138 of NW_025335438.1, forward strand.
CCAGATTTTTCTAATAAAGAGAGATTATACTGATTCCAGTTTTCTTACAGTCCATCTAAGCATGTTGTAATTATATGTAATTGCAGCAAACAGAAGCAATCTGCTGTGTGAATCCTTTTACTTAGATGCCTTACATTTAGGGTCTCACTTTTACTGTTATTTTTATGGACACGTTCACGTATCTATAAGAACACTCTTTAATTTGAAATGCCTTCCTTCTAGACTTTGCTATTTTGTAATAAAAGCAATAGATAACTGATTTTAAACAAATATATATTCTAGTCAAAGTATGTTTCATAGTAGAGTACAAAGACATGCTTGTCATAATTTTGCAACAATACTAAGAACATCGTCAAAATATTATAAACCTCCACATACCAGCGCAGAAACAACTTAAGAATTTTGTCCCCGTGGCCAATCCAAAATGCACCTCTCCTTTTATATTTTAACCATTGTCGGGAAAAAGACCATAATATACGTGACCCACAAGGCCCTACCTTGCCCAATACGTCATGTCCACTTGTTATTTAGCAGTATACCAACCTGTGCCCCATCTCTACTCTCTGCATTTTGGGAGAATACGCCAATGTGTTCTAGTAACATCAACCATGCTCTCCTTCATGGATCACTGCCTTGTCGTGGCGAAGGGGCTTGTGTAGCTCAATGAAGCTATGAACTATGCCATGCAGGGCCACCCAAGATGGACAGGTCATAGCAGAGAGCTCAGACAAAACGCGATCCACTGGAGAAGGAAATGACAACCCACTCCAGTATCTTTGCCATGAAAACCCCATGGACAGTACCAAAAGGCAAAAAGATATGACACCGGAAGATGAGCCCCTCAGGTCGGAAGGTGTCCAATATGCTACTGGGGAAGAGCGGAGGGCTAGTACTAGTAGCGCCAGAAAGAATGAAGTGACTGGGTCAAAGCCGAAAGGACACTCAGTTGCAGATGTATCTGGTGATGAAAGGAGAGTCCGATGCTGTAAAGATCTATACTCCATAGGAACCTGGAACGTAAGATCCATGAATCAAGGCAAGCTGGATGTGGTCAAACAAGAGATGACCAGACTGAACATCAACATCTTAGGAATCAGTGAACTAAAATGGACAGGAATGGGTGAATTTAATTCAGATGACCATCAGGTATACTACTGTGGGCAAGAATCCTTCAGAAGAAATGGAGTAGTCTTCATAATCAATACAAGACTAGGAAAAGCAGTACTGGGATACAATCTCCAAAACAACAGAATGATCTCAGTTCAAATCCAAGGCAAACCATTCAACATCACAGTAGTCCAAGTCTATGCCCCAACCACTGGTGCTGAAGAGGTTGAAGTTGACCAGTTCTATGAAGACCTACAACACCTTCTAGAATTAACACCAAAAAATGATGTCCTTATCATCATGGGGGATTGGAATGCTAAAGTAGGAAGCTAAAAGATAACTGGAATAACAGGCAAGTTTGGCCTTGGAGTACAAAATGAAGCAGGGCACAGGCTGGTAGAATTTTGTCAAGAGAATACGATGGTCATAGCAAACACTCTTTTCCACAACCCAAGAGACGACTCTACACATGGACATCATCAGACAGTCAACACAGAAATCAGGTTGACTATGTGCTCTGCAGCCAAAGATGGAGACGCTCTATACAGTCAGTAAAAACTAGACCAGGAGCTGACTGTGGCTTAGATCATGAACTTCTTCTTGCAAAATTTAGGCTTAAATTGAAGAAAGTAGGGAAAAGCACTAGACCACTCAGGTATGACCTAAATCATATCCCTGATGAATATACAGTAGAGGTGACAAATAGATTTAAGGAATTAGATCTGATAGACAGAATGCCTGAAGAACTATGGATGGAGGTTTGCAACATTGTACAAGAGGTAGCAACTAAAACCATCCCAAAGAAAAGAAATGCAAGAAAGCAAAATGGCTGTCTGAGGAAGCTTTACAAATAGCTGAGGAAAGAAGGGAAGCGAAAGGCAAGGGAGAAAAGGAAAGATACACCCAAGTGAATGCAGAATTCCAGAGAATAGCTAGAAGAGATAAGAATGCCTTCTTAAATGAACAGTGCAAAGAAATAGAAGAAAACAATAGAATAGGGAGGACCAGAGATCTCTTCAAGAAAATTGGAGATATGAAGGGAACGTTTCATGCAAAGATGGGCATGATAAAGTATGTGGACCAAGAACCACCAGAAGTACAGGCAGGATTTTGAAGAGGGAGAGGAACTAGAGATCAAATTGCCAACATACACTGGATCATGGAGAAAGCTAGGGAGTTCCAGAGAAACATCTACTTCTGCTTCATTGACTATGCTAAAGCTTTTGATTGTGTGGATCACAACAAATTGTGGCAAGTTCTTAAGGAGATGGGATTACCAGACTATCTTATTTGTCTCTTGAGAAACCTATATGTGGGTCAAGAAGCAACAGTGAGAACTGGGTGCAGAACCACTGATTGGTTCAAAATTGAGAAAGGAGTTTGGCAAGGCTGTATACTGTCGCCCTGCCTATTTAACTTATATGCAGAGCATATCATGAGAAAGGTGGGCCTAGATGAATCACCAGTTGGAATTAAGATTGCTGGGAGAAGTATCAACAACCTCAGATATGCAGATGATACCACTCTCTTGGAAGAAAGTGAAAAGGAACTAAAGAACCTCTTGATGCGGGTGAAGGAGGAGAGCGCAAAAGTTGTCTTGAAACTCAACATTAAGAAAACTAAGATCATGGCATCCGGTGCTCTCACTTCCTGGCAAATGGATGGGGAAGAAACAGAGGTAGTGAAAGATTTTATTTTCCTGGGCTCCAAGATCACTGCAGATGGGGACTGAAGCCAAGAAATTAAAAGACGCTTGCTCCTGGGCAGGAAAGCTATGGCAAATGTAGACAGCATACTAAAAAAGCAGAGACATCACCCTGCCAACAAAAGTGCGTATAGTCAAGGCTATGGTTTTCCCAGGTGCAATGTATGGCTGTGAAAATTGGACAATAAGGAAGGCTGAGCACTGAAGAATTGAGGCCTTTGAATTGTGGTGCTGGCGGAGACTCCTGCGAGTCCCTTGGACAGCAAGGCAATCAAACCGGTCAGTGCTAGAGGAGATCAACCCTGACTGCTCTTTAGAAGGCCAGATACTGAAGATGAAACTCAAATACTTTGGCCACCTAATGAGAAGGAAGGATGCCCAGGAGAAGAGTCTAATGCTGGGAACAATAGATGGCAACAATGCCAACAATAGATGGCAAAAGAAGAAGGGGACGGCAGAGAATGAGGTGGTTAGATGGAGTCACTGAAGCAGTTAGTGTGGACTCCGGGGGATGGTGAAGGACAGGAAGGCCTGGAGGAATGTTGTCCATGGGGTTGCGATGGGTCGGACACGACTTCACAACTAACAACAACATCATCAACCAACTCATTAGCCTCAGGAATCTCAAGCGAGTCAACAGAGAGCTTTCTGGCACTTTAAAGAATAGCAAACATATTCTGGCATAAGCAATCATGATCTATACACTACTTCATCAAATACATGGGGTATTATGGAGAGTTTCAGAGCTTTAATGCATACATATCCAAAATGCTGTATGCCAGATTCTAAATCCTACTCACATTGAAATAAGCAGGAAATACCCTGCTGATCTGGGATTTCAGCGTATGTCCCTGCTATTCTGGCTTGTACACCCAAGCACAACATTTGAAAAGGGTACTGCGGTACGTAACGCTCTTTTCTTGAGTGTTATCATTAACTAGGAAATGCAACATATTTTTCAAGCTGTCTCCAACTGCACTGGAAACCCACATATTTTAGTTAAAGACTGAAAGTAAATTGAGGATATGGAATATCAATAGGAGGTTGTGCTCCAGCTGCTAGTGCAGCGCTGTTAATTACACAATACTTTTATGGAGCAATTCAGTGGTAATTCTTACTGCTATTCCTCCTTAATAAGATCCATTGTGCACCATAAAATAGTAACTAGGACACAGTTTGTATTCCACATGCATCTCTCATCTCTTTAGCTGCTTCTTCCATATCCATAATCTCATCATTATTACTATTACCCTCAGAAGACAGTTGACTTGCATTAATCAGACAGTCTGCCATTCCCTTGCCAGATTTTTTTTTCCTGCAGTTTTATTGTGCTTTTGGACATTTTAATTAACTTGGAAAATTAATTACAAAATCTAACCTTATTAATGCCCATCTCCACTCCTCTACTGCTGGAATCCATTAGCGCAGTTTTATTGGTGCTGACCATTGGAATGTAGGGTCACCCGAGAACGGAGCTTTTAAACAAACATTACACAGAAATGTCCTTATGTGGACCAAGTGATGCTGTCTTCATGACACACTTACTGAGTGGGTAAGATTATTCCTAGACCCTCATACACTGGCAAAACCCAATATGAGATATGCTGTCAGGAGAAGCAGCAAGAGGAGGAGGAGCGGATGGGAAGAGATAACTGGTGTCACTGGAAGTACTGGAGGGGAAGAGTGAAAGTAAGTCATAATCATAAGGTGGATCAAAGGTCTTCAAAGCACATTAAGTGTGAGTGACAGGTGGTATAAGTTAAAACATTGCCACTGCAGCAGTGAGGATCCTGTCTGGGAATTATGAGAGTTGAAGACATCCCCATCTGGAAATCACCTATCTGAGGAATACAGACCAAGAGGTTCCAGTGGGTAATGGGGCAATCATCCCACCTCATTCACAGAATCTGTAGGGGCATCTGGATGACAGCATCATGACCTTGTAACCCTCCTGTGTTCCCCCACTCATGCATCTCCTTTCTTTTCTCTTAAAGCAGAAAACCACAAGATGGAGGAAGAGCAGAACACAAGCACCATCACCAGATCTATCTGATTAAAGCTTATCCATGAGCCAACCCCATCTCCATGTTTTCCTTGTGGACTCAGCTCCATAAGTGATGCATTTACATTAAAACTATGTCTCTTTACTTTCTTGAAGGCTGGCAAACAGAGAACTACGTATCACACTCCCAATGGTTACACATTTCAGAGGTCCTCACAATGGGACATACATACTCAAATCAAGGGAAGTAAAACTGAAGGTCTGCATGTTTTCTATGACCTTGCCTCCAAAGCTGACGAGCCACCCCTCTGAGCTACCTCCAGCAGATGCTGTGAATGGAGAGCAGTGGCAAGTTGATGGGAAGCAGAGCTGCGCACCGCATGGCCTCCTCTGAACACCCTAAGCTGCCCTGCTTCCCTTAGTGACTCTGGAAGATGTTTTCTCAACATGGAGTCTGCATGTAGAACAGGAGAAGGGAATCAGGTAACAAAATATCTGGCCCAACTCTAGTAAGAAGGAAAGCCCCTACAGCTCAGAGTCATGATCTCTCTCTGGTCATGGCTGGTGTGATAACAGACCTAGCAGTTGGTGGGTTGAGTGGGGAAGCAGGCAACACGCCCTGGAACTATAGGCAGCAAGCATGAACAATTATCCTAAATAATGTGCGAGATGCACTTGTATGGGTTACAAAGGCTTGGGCAAAATGACAGGCACTCTGGGTTTGTCAATTGTTTGAATTGGGCTATTGGTTCATGATTCTTTTTGTTTGCTAATTAAGAAGGCATATATCCCACCTATGCAGCAGAAAACAGAGCCTAAGAGTTCAATCCTATAGTCTCACATTATTGTCTGGGAGGCACAGGACCATTCGGAGAGGTGGGTAAGCAGCCTGGCAGAGGTGGTGAAGGGAGGAGGCTGGGCTCCAGGACTACATACATGCTTCCCCATCACCGCCCTGCCATGCTCTTTTAATCTCATAACAGCCGTGTGAGGTAGTTCACACTGAATGAAAGAATGACTGACTGCAGATCTGAACCTGGATTCTCCCAGTTATACTCATAGCCTTCCAATTGCCACTGCACCTAAGCAGAATAGTTTTCACCAAAGAATTAACAAATGCTATGTAAGGGAAAGAGATGAACATAGAAGCCCCTTTCATGCATTCTGACAAACCTAGCATCAACCTGTATTAGGGATGGAGTGAACAGAAGGTCTTTCCATCAGATGTTAGGATGTGAGCTGCATAGCATGGGAGCAAGCAGTCCTTTTGGACCAAAACCATTTAATGATTTATTGGTAAAAGCCAACACATTAATTGCACCTGGAAATGGAATGGTAACCTGTGTAGCTCTTTTATAAGGTGCTTCTCCAAGACCACCCAGGTTGCTGTGCCCTGGAACAATGAGAACATCCAAAGAAAAGAATCTATTCAGCAGTACATTATGAAAGTCTAATCTTAAGCATCCATAATTATGGCAGGGTCTCCCTTCCTCTGAAATGGTGCACATACCTAACCTGAGCAAAGCTTTCCCTGTAGGTTTCAGAAGCAAGACCAGCAAATCCACAAAGTTGCTGTTGAAAGCAGAGTGCCATCCATCTAGAACAGGCTGAAGCTGCAGCTGCAGATAAAAATGACAGTCAAGAAACTGACCCTGTAACTCAAAGGGAATTAATTTCATGAAACAGCCTGCCAGAACAGATTTTCTCTGGTCCAGTTTTGCACTGATCACTGAGCCTTCAGCACATCTACTTGGAGTCAGTCCCATTGAACTCAATAGGAATTCCATATGATTTATAGCATAGGATTGTGCTGTGAATTTATGTTCTCGCGCACACAGAACACGAGTGTCTTTTAAACCTTTTTGTCTGTTTTCAGCTGTGGCATCTTTGGGGAGGGAGGTTGCAGGGTATTCAGGTAAAGCGAGAGGGAGATTCAAACATAAATGTGTTTGTCCCAGTACTTGTGTTTAAAAGTAGCATTTCCTAGAAAGACACACTGTGACTTTTAAGTTTTAAGATGCCCACTTCAATCACTGCCCTTTCTGTGGAAGGATATTTAATACTGCAGCTCTTACATAAAATGAGATGCCAGCACAATGGTCTGCCCACTCTGTAAAGGCATTGGGAGGGGGTGGCATTCTGTAGATATTCTGCTGTCATTCCACAGTATAATGGCAGCCCACAGTGAGTAACAAAGGAGACGGCCATTTTTATGGTGACGGCCATTCTGAAATTCCCAAAATTCAAATACCACTGCGGAACAGACTCTCTAGGTAAAGCAGAATGGAGGCTGTCCTAATTTTGTTCCTTTCGGAAGAATTTTACCTCAACTGCCCTTCAAAAGAAATGAAACTGTCAATTTTGAGTAGACGAAGCTGTTGAGAAATAGCATTTCTCAGTTTGTTCCAGCCATAGCTGAAGCCCCATAAGTAGGGAAGACTCTTACATCACCATCAGGAGCATATGCATCTTCTCTGCATAATGGGCCTTCCAGGATGAGGCCTTGGTCACGTGTTCACCATTCCCTATGCACGGTTGGTTTCAGGCTCTTTGGATGATGTTGAAACCTTCTAGTTTCACTTCTGTGTCTCATGAGTGCTTTCAGCAAGCTTTTTTAGAACAGGGGAAATGTGGCATTTTTGCTCCTAAATGAAAGAAACGACTTTTTTCACTTGCATGACTCTGCTCTACCACCATGCCACCTAGAGGTTTAGTAGTGAAAAAGCAGGAAAGGAACTTCTCTTTATATAGTGCTTGCATCTCAGGTCTGCAACAAAACTGAAAGTAGATATGGCAGATTAACCACTTTGGAAGTCTTAAATTTTCCAATTCTCCTTCAGCCCATTGTTACCAGCAGAGGAAAGAGAGGGAGGTGGTGTGTCATTTGCATTTAGATAACACCACACTGCAAACCACTGGACAGTCTCCATAGAAGTTTCATGTACGCATTAAACAGCTTAGGGGGCATATGTTCCCATATTTGCCAGGTGGTACAGAAAGATGCCAAGTTTGATGCTACGGTAGAATCAACAGAGAGTCAGTCTCTCTGTGAGTTGAGTTGAGCTTACTTACAACCAAGTGTTTGTAAAAGATTGGACTGGAAGTCCTTATCATGATGCATGTGATTTGATCATGCAGACAAATTCTAAACTCTTGTTCAGTTGGTATTTATCTGCATCTAAGCTATGTTATCTAACTACTGCCTAACTGAGAACAATTGAGCATGGTATAAGCAGCTACTCTTTCTAATTTCAAAGTGCCAAAACCATATCACAGGAGATGACACTAAACTCAGATGCTGCCAGGATTGGGCTGTGATAATAGCTTTTGAGAATCTTCATTTACATCTTGATCTCATGTAGATTATTGGTAATCGTGTCTTTCAGAACAGTAATAAGTAATACACCAGTGTGGTTCTGTGGATAGACTGTTGAGCTTGGGGGTGTCCCAGTTCAAATTTGCCTCCTTTATCACTGAATGCTCTGGTTATAAGTCCCAAAGCTAAATGATTTTACACTGTAAAATTATGTCTAACTTCAGAGCTTCATTGTAAGGATGAACGAGATATGTTTGCACAGCATTTCCACGAGTGCCTTAAAAATAATATTTCAATTAAATTCATTGAGATAAATTTTAGTTGTCATAGAAGAAGGGTGAGCAGAGAGTAGATTTCCAGATGTTTTGAACTTCAGTTCCTAGATGCCTCTGCCAGCATAGATAATGGTCAGGAATGCTGGGAACTGAAATCCAAAGTATCTGAGGATCTGCCTTCTGCCTGTCCCTCTCGTGGAAGATAGATCTTCTAGACTGTACATTTTCCACATCCTCCAGTCACCTGTAACAAAGATACCTGAAAATATCTGCCCTCATATTATTACCTTTCACACTGCAACCATGCCAACAGTACTACACTGGTGTAGGAAAAGGAATCAGGGTAGGTGCTCAACCTCTTTAAACATGGGCTGCACTGATACTTACCCAGGAACCAGCATTAGAAGCAGCTAGAGTTCTGTCTAAAGAACAAGGAAAATGAATGTACGGCCCAGTCAAAATAGACTTGGGATGGGGTCATGCCCTCTAGCCAGAAGAGGTGTCTCTGGGGCTCTCCCATCCCTGTCTAAAGCAGGCAACATCATGTAATTTCTTCCATCCAGATGATGTCACTTGCTCATATTTTAGCAGAGCGAAAAGCAAAAATCAATGCTGAATAAGGCTTTCTGATTCAGAAGGGACATGTCCAACATAGTGGCTTAATTTTTCATGATGGGATGGGAGAGGCATTTAGCTTGTCCCAGAACAGTTTGGGATTTACAGAGAAGCTAAGGGCCTAAAGCTTATACCCATTTTAACCTATCTGATGGCAATGTGTAGTAACATCAGCTGTTTAGCAACTCAGAAGCATTGGATGGTGTGGCCTAAATGTCCACTTTTAGCAACAATTACCATACCTATTTTCTCTCTTTTATAACACACACACAAGCACACATGCAGTCCCTAATTAACTCTCAAAGACATTATTAAGGCCTGGCCTAATCTATAATAAGTCGCATCTAATCTACAGTAAGTGATTTAAACTGGCATACATAAACCTGAGTTTGATATGAGAATAAACTGGACTATCCTCAAGGATCGGAAGGGTCAGACATGCGCTGGCCTTTCAAATAAACAAGCAGTGATTAGTAAGCGGTGGCAAACTGACGAACTGATTTTAAAAAAGATCTTGGACTGTGACGAAATGGACAGATTGACTTTGTCTCTGAAGGAGAAGGAGGATACTTACTTCTATCAAACTTGGAATTCTTTTTATTATTGGCTAGAGAAACGGGACTATGCATAGACTTAAATATGTTTATGGATTACCATAAAAAAAAGTACGGGGGGTTGACCCAGTAGGTCTGATGTTTCTGATGATTGATGATTGTTAGTTTCTTTTTGTTAGTTAGTAGAAAAAATAATAAAACTTACTTTAAAAAAAAGTAAGTGGTGGCAAAGCAATGGCTTCTGGTGATGATAGCAGTGAAAACTTTGATCCAGTGGAGGGTATTCACTGAGGTGTCTTGCCCAAGTGCCCACCAAACCCTCAAGCCAGTCCTGAGTTTATACTACACCTTCCAATGCTTCTGAGATGCTAAAACAAAGAATTCAGTATTAGACATTTGGGGAAAAGGGCCCCAGAGCACCTTATTGAAGGGGGCACTACGCTGGTCATATGGCTGGGCCGTGCCCCTGTGGGTTCCTAGGCACTAAGCAGGCCCACAGGAGCTTGCGTGGATGGACGCTCTTGAACAATCGCTAGCCTGAGTGTGGGCAGCCATGAAGTGCTAAATTATACTGTAAAATTCTCCCCATGAGGGGATGAATTCTAGAAATCTTTCTGCAACAGAAAATTCTAGGTGAGAACTGTCATCTTATTTGTTTTTAAATACTGCAATATGAATTAACAGAGAAGCAGCATTTCATAGAGCAGAGTGGATTTTTAGAAGATGGCATTCTGAGTGACCAACATGCTTTTTAAATCTGGAACAGGACTATATCCAAGGCATCTTAAAGTTAAACATCCTATTGCAACCTGGAGAGAAGCTCCTGAATAATTGAATAATCTCAGGCTGTTCACACACAAAAAGAGAAAACTCATTGCCTGGGTCCATGGGACTTGGATGAAGTTGTGTGGGTGGAAGTATATATTTATTCACTATGGACTTTGATAAATTATTTACCAGTTCAACTGCCATTAACAAGATCTCTGAGTGGCAAGGTCTCTGCTGGAACGAAATTTAATCGCTTGCTTCATTATTTACACAGGTGAGATCCTCACCTTTTAATATAGAAATCTGGTACCAGGTTCCCTAAAGTCACCTGAATAATTAGAACACCCCAGGCTACCAATTTAATTCAGCTTCTTCCAAGGCACTACTATGGGCCCAGTCATACTTGTCTAGCATCAAATGAAAGTAAGAGAACTCACATGCATAAGAGCTGGAAGATCAGAATCTCATTTTGCATAATTTGGTTAATACTACATAAAAATAAAGTGACAATCTCCTGGAAAGTTTAAAAATATGGACTTTGAGCATTTCCTCTTATTGTCAAACACAATATTTTTAAGCAGTGTGTGGGAAAGCAGCAAAGATAGGCAGTTTCTATCATGTTAACTATGATATCATGTCTTTATATCACATGCCTGTATTCCAGTTTCTTTTCTCACATGGCAACACCTACAAATCAAGTCATACGGCCATTATTGATGGGCCAAGTCATTATTAGTTGGCTTTTTCCATGGAATTCCCTATGTTGACTCAGTCTTAAGTTTACTACTAACATGAGCATAAATAGCATGCATTTCAACATGTCGGTGGTGCACAAGTTTGCATGAATGTGCATTACTGGAGAACTAGAGATCTATTGGCGCGAGGTCATGATTTTCTCTCACTTCTTCATTACAACCTTTATGCAATCCTGCAGGGGTGGGGGTGAGGGGAAGAAAAGATATAATAACCTGTCAAAATGATTGGCTTGTAAATACCTACAGGCCTGAAGAAACTGGCTGCCCAGAGCTAATCAGTGAAACAGTTGTGAATAGCTGAACAATTGCAATGTCATTTGGGGATGCATTCATAAAAAGAAGTAGATCTGGGAAGTATTTTGAAAAAAAAGAAACAAAGTTCTATGCAGTCTCTCATACTGGCCATGGTAAAATGCAAGGGGTTTTTTTTCCAACAAATTATAGAACATTTTTAATCCTTTCCCTAACTGCCTACAACTAAGTGCTAGAATGAAGTAATGCACACATAATTGATTTTGAAGCACATGTTGTAATAATAGTTACTAACTAGGATGGTTTTGTGTGTTTATTTAGTATATTTTTTCAATCTGCCCAACAACCACAATAACTGAAACTCAGATTGCATGTCTATGAAAAGTTAGAAAAGGTAGCATGAATTCCATGAGATCATGGGCATGGTTAATGAGCAGCATCAAAGAAGTGAATAGGGAGAAGAAGACTTCGTTCAGAAAATGGAAGGAAATGAGGAAAACAAAATGGAGCATGCGCACTTGTGGAAGAGGGGTACAAGCAGCCAGTAAAAGATGCAAAACATATTTTGAACAGCATATCACTAACAGGAACAAGACCAACAATACAGAATTGTTTAATTAGAAAACAATTCTAACTGTTTCATTAGGAGCAGCAAACCGGTTAGAGAGGCAGTTGGATCGTTGGATGATAATGAAATTAAAAGAGTACTAAAGGAGGATAAGAAGATTGCAGAGACGCTGAATGAATTCTTTTCATCTGTCTTCATAGCAAAGAATACAGAAGAGTTGCCTCTTCCTGAGCATATGTATTCAGCAAGGGACTCTAAGGAATTAGAACATTACGGTGACAAAAGATGAAATTGTCCAACTTAATAATAAACTGAAAGTTAATCACCAGGCTCAGATGTGATCCATCCTAGATTTCTTGAAGAGATGACCTTCTCACAAAAATATGTAATATGCCTCTAACATTAGCCTATATACCAGAGGACTGGAAATTGGTCAATATAACAACATTTTTAAAGGATCCAAGGGGATCTGGAAATTACATGCTGGTTAGCTTAACAATTGTACATGGTAAATTTGTTGAAAGCATTATTCAAGCTAGAAGTAAGTATATAGAGGAACAAGCCCTGCTAAAAAAAAGAATCAGCATGGCTTGTGCAATGTAAGCCCTGTCTCACTAACCTTTAGAGTTCTTTGAGAGTGCCAGTAACCATGTGGATGGGGTGTCTAGTAGACACTGTTTACCTGGACTTCCAAATGGCCTTTGACAAAGTTCTTAACCAAAGACTCCTGAGCAAGCTTGGCAGCCATGGAATAGGGGGGAAGATCCTCTTATGAATCAATAACTTGTTAAATAAGAGTAAGCAGAGAATCAGAATAAATGGTACTTTCTCCCAGCGGAGGGATGCAAACAGTGGGGTCCCACAGGGCTTTCTATTAGGATTATTGCTTTTCGTGAATGATCTGGAAATAGGAGTGAGCAGTAAAATGGTTAGGTTTGCTAACACCAAGTAATTTAAGGCAGTTAAAACCAAAAGAGATTGTGAGGAGCTCTAAAGGGATCTTTCCAACCTGATATGGTTGGAATATGGTAAATGCATTTTAGTGTGAGTGAATATAATGTGCTTTAGGACAAAAAATCCAAATATATCAGTTAATGGGTCTGAAGAACAGCCAGGGACAGGAACTCAAGAGTTAACTAAGTTGAATGATTTTTCTGTTATTTCTTTTGATTAGGTGTGGTAGAAAAGGTTGGGAGGTTGGATAAGTTACTCCTGGAGCTTATCAAAGGAGGGAATGAGTTCCACCCCAACGACAACTGGCTGGGCTTTACTACTTGAATCTTTTAGGTTTGATTGCATGCAGCTGGAATAAAGACCAGACAGGAGATGCTGATTGAGATGGAGGGCCACCCTTGGGTTTGTTGTTGGGGATCACCCTATTACCTAGGGTAGATGGGGGAATAAAATATGAAGTGCCTGGCAAGGGTCTTTGCATCCCTCCAGAAAAGAAATTGCCTCAGCCTGGATCTTGGAACCCATAAAAGACTGTGACTGGTTTCAGAAAACATGATATCTAAGCTGTGCAGGTTGTGACCTGTGGGCTGTTCATCGTGTTAGGGCTCAGTTTTACAAGGTGTCCCTTCATCCACCTTCATATGCCAATTCCAGGTTCAGAGTCATTATACCACACAATGTCAACTGCTCTGCAGTGACAGACCTTCATTGCCCAAGTGTCCTGCTTTCCAGAATAGAGCTCTCTAATGAAGGCATCCTGTATTTGAAGAGGTATCCAACCCGGTCTGGTTTAGATGCAAAGAGCCTAAAGAAGGGAAAGGCAAGCAGGAACCTTGACAATGTCCATCCATAGTTAGCCTTTAGAAATAGTAGGCCGAGTAGACATGCAGGTCACTTTGTCAGATTTCACCACTATGCCGACATGTGAAGGATATCTTTTCTTCTAAATTCATGACTATACTTACACATTTCCATATGCAAATTGGTGCCCCCTTCTCACTTATGGTGGTCCTTTTCTTCTTCATTGGTGATGCATAGCTAGCCACCAAGCTTGCTGGAGGGTCTTCCAAGGGCATCTGAGGGAGCTACCATGCAAAGCAGGTTGCAGGTTTTGATGGTCCTTGAGACTTATGACTAGAAAATAAGAAACAAAGTAGGGGAAGTGGATTAATATCCTGGAAGCATTCTGAGAAAGGGTAGCATTCTCTGGACATGATCCCATATAAGGTCCACTGAAATGAGCACTCTGCTGCAGCTCCTACTGATTTCAGTGAGGCTTACTGCAGACTGGGACTTTCCATTCAAGTATTTCCTCAGGCCATGAAAGATGAATGGAGATGCCTGTGTGCATAACTGTATTTTTAATTCTCAGATTGTCAGGTTGTGACAGCCACTCTGGCATTGCCATGTTGGGTTGTCATCATCTGTCAACATCCGAATTCTTTCTAGAAATAAGAGCCAACATGATCTGAATTACATTAACAAAAAGGGCCAAGCCAGACTTACACACAGATCTGTGAGATATTGGGCTTTAGCCAACATTAGTCCTGCTTGAAGTTAATAAAATTATTGGGACTTCCATTAGGCTAACATGGTATACATTCTGTCAGCCCTTTTGCACAGGAAAAAAGCCCACACACCTCTAGAAGATAAGCAGAACTGGCAAGGGGCCTTTAACCCCTACAGTATTCCAGTAGGTCCATCCTCCAGCAGGGAGCTTTTTCCTACCAAATGTTTGCCTGATTTGTAAATGCATGGTGATGTTGGCAGTGAGGCAACCGATTTGGAGTGGGACAATGTAGGCAAGGAAAAAGCAGGGGGGTTCCTGGGCTTCTCTTTCTCTGGTTCCAGATACCCCTCCAGAAGCGGCTGATGATGTGATTAAAAAGGTCAGCCTTTTCTCATCTGATGCTCTCTAGGTGTGTTGGATTACAACTCCCATACATCTGGTGGGCATCAGACTGAGGGAGGCTGTTACATGCATTATTATATATAATGCCTTATTTAATGCTTAGTGTAGATTAGGGAAAGCAGTCATTTTTGGGCAAAGGCCAGAAAGTCACTCAGGAAACCTCCTGGAGGTACATTGCACTTTTACATATACCATCCATGCACGCACTTCAGCGCAGGTCATCCATGCCATGCAATTATATACTGAGACCATTTACTTGCGTGCCATTGGTACACATGCACACATGTCCCTTCTCAGCCATCCCTCCACAGCTGATCCATACAAACTAATTGAGGATGGGGTTATTTCTGAGCCTCCCATCCTACTGAACCATGTAGATCAGCTGCAGGGGGAATTATTCTTTGCCAGCAGTGAGAGAAGCTTCTTTTCACAGTGCTGAGCAAGGAAAAGCTCTTATATCTGACCAGCTGCTGATTAAAGATAAGTTTTCTCAACTCGGTGACTGGGGTGGGAGCAAGGGAGAAGAAGCTGGAGACAGGAGGTTCCTCATGCTTAGTCTAGTGCAGTGGTGGCGAACCTATGGCACGTGTGCCACAGCAGGCACGCAGAGCCCCCTCTGTCGGCACGCAAGCCAAGTCACCCCAGCATCGCCCCAGCAGCTGAGCATCGGATAACAGCACACATAGGGGCCATGCGCATGCTTGGAAAGGAGTAGCAGCGACAGGCAATGACATCACAAGCCGCGACTCATTTGCCATGACTCGTCCGAGCTTTTGCATGGCTGGTCAGTGGCTGCCAAGGATATATATATATTTACTTGGACTGGCTGGGAGTTGTTTTTTCTAAAGTAAAACCTCAGTATTCAGGTTTTATTGCACTGTTGGCACTTGCATTAAATAAGTGGGTATTGGGTTGCAGTTTGGGTACTCAATCTCTAAAAGGTTCACCATCGCTGGGTCTGGGCTAGAAAAATGAGGTGTCCTGACATGATCTTGATGGTTGGAATGTGTTTAGAATGGGCAGAAATGTTGAGCTGTGCAGAAAAAGCTATTCAAGAAAGGCTTTTTCAAAACCATCCTATTTTCAATGGAACTTTCAGTATTCAGGTTTTATTGCAGTGTTGGCACCTTGTGATGAATAAGAGGGTTTTTGGTTGTAGTTTGGGCACTCGGTCTCTAAAAGGTTCGCCATCACTAGTCTAGTGTATCTAGTTTATTTTTAAAAATAGAACAGTGCACATAAGGTCAGTTTTTTGTCTCCTATATCTACTAGGTACCATTCAAGATTTATCCAAAAGGTACAGATAGTGAATTTGGGTATTGACTGTTTGTTTGTTTGCTGGATTTTTATCCCTCCAATTAGGCGGTTTCCCTTAAAAAAAGAAGAATAACCCTAGTTCTCCTCAGGTACTGTCTATAACTGGAGAGCAAGAAACTAGATCTGAAATCAGTAAGGTCTTCTTCCTTAGATGATCAATGGTCATGTGCCTCAAACTACAATGTAGAACCATTGCGCAATTGCCTCACAAGTTCTTTCACAGGTTATAGCTGACAGAAAAGGACTGCTCCTGGTTAGGGGGCCTACCAGTTCTGAGACAGGATGTCCACCTGTTCTGGTGGGGTTCCATGCAGGTTAGTAGTTTGGAAGTATCACTAGTCGTCTTGGATGCTCAGAGGTCCTTTACAACCAGGAGTAATTTTGTCAGCTTTGGGTTCTGTAATTTTGCCAACTTTACAGCCAGGAGTAATTTTGCCAGATGCAATGGTTCTTTGGGGTCCTAGATTGATTAGTTAGATCATGACTAGACTACAGTGGTACCTTGGCTCACAAAAGCCTTGGTTCACGAACAAATCAGGTCACGAACAAAAATTTCATTAAAATTTTAACTTGGGTTGCAAATTCCGCATTGGGTGGCGACCAAGATTGCAGCCATCTCCCCACCCCACACCCTGAGTGGGGAGATGGCCATGATCACAGTTACTTTTGTGCAGGGAAAGTGATCACAGGTGCACTCCTGCAGGAAAGATGAGTGCAATCTCAGCCATCTCCCCCGCAGCTGAGCTGTGCTGCACCCATCTTTCCTGCAGTAGCATGCCCGTGATCACGCACATCTTCCCTGCACAAACAGAACTGCGATTGTGGCCATCTCCCCACTCAGGGAGATGGGGAGGTGGCCACAATTGCAGTTGCTTTCGTGCAGGGAAGGCGTGTGTGATCACAGATGCTCTCCTGCTGGAAAGACAGGCACAATCTCAGCCATTCCCCCCTCCCCAACAAGCATGATTGTGGCCATCTCCCCACCCCCCTGAGTGGGGAGATGGCCACAATCATGCTGGGGGGGTGGGGGAGATGGCCGATATCGTGCCCATCTCTCCCTCCCCAGCACGCCTCATTTGAGCCCGTCTCTCCATCCCCCAGCGTACTGTTTGCGCCCGTCTCTCCCTCCCCCAGTGCACCTGTGATCACGCCCATCTCTCCCCACACCCCCCAGCGCACCGGGATGACAGGCACGTGCAGGGATGACAGGTGTGATCTCAGTCGTGCTGGGAGGGGGGCGGACAGATGGCTGCGCTTGTGCTTGGGGTGGGGGGGAATGGTCGTGATCTCTGTTGTCACTTTGCTTCATATTTTTCTGATTTAAAAAATGGTTACAGAATGGATTAACCTTATTTACATTGAATCTTATGAGGAAATTTAATTTGGCTCATGACCAATCTGGGTCACGACCAGAGTCCTGGAACAGATTAAGTTCTTGAGCCAAGGTACCACTGTACTTTCATGTGGTTTATGTAGGGGCGCCGATCAAACCTTCCGTTGGTGCTGCTAAAACCTTAGCTGAGGTAAAGTCCTGAGATCATTCCATCCAATCTGCTATTACCTTTAAACCCCTAAACAGTTTGGGAACGAGCTACTTGAAGGATCATTTCCACATTCCTCTCTTATGAATCTGCCATTTTTAAAATGAGCTGTTACACTGTTCTTGTGTGCATCACTGCCTTTTGCATGATTTCCACTACTAGTTCCATCTTTTTCTTATCACAGAGAATTCATTAAGGAGGAAAAGATGGAATTACTGCACAATGGATGCTTCCACAAGAGGCTTTTATTATGCATTCATCCTCCCTAATTCATGGAATTTTACAAGGGTGAGTGAGTGTCCACAAGTTATCTTGTACGCCCTGATTTTCACACCATTTCTTCCATCTTTTCCCTTATCACAGAAAAGTCATTCAAGAAAGAAAACAAGGTTAGATCACAGGGTCTACTCTGTTGTGGCACAAGATGCCCTCTGTTGGGAGCCACCTGTTGACACATAGTGCTAAGCCAGGGGTTGTTCTCAGGTTATGTGAGAGCTGTTAGCCCATAGCCCATACCAAGTTTGCAAGACAAAACAAGCCACATCACATGCCAGCTTCCATGCTCAAAATGGCAACCAGGGCATTCCACAAAGCTGTGTGGATTAATTAATTCATTACAT
This sequence comes from Varanus komodoensis, assembly GCF_004798865.1. Classification (NCBI taxonomy): domain Eukaryota; kingdom Metazoa; phylum Chordata; class Lepidosauria; order Squamata; family Varanidae; genus Varanus; species Varanus komodoensis. Next base: position 25,084,399 of record NW_025335438.1, read on the forward strand.
GAAAACAAGGTCAGTGTCTTCCACTTGTAACATCCCATAATGTCTCACCATTTCTGCCTTTCTGGATACACACACACACCTAAAAGACAGAATAGCTACACAATATTTTTTGAGTGGTAGCACTAGGATCTGCCTATCTGGAAGACTGTTAAAAGAGAATACAAACATAGAGGATACACGAGGAGCTCATCGGATCATGAAAATCAGAAGGAACAGCTAGCCCTCTACATACAATTAATATAGAGAAAAGTACAGGCAGCACTGTTACAATCTGTGAGGTGCAGGATAAAGTGACCATGCTGGCACGCGAAGTAAATACACTGCCAACTTCTCCCGCATGATCTCCCCTGTTCTAACTAAAGTTCATCCAGATTTATGGTGAATGGGGTTTTTGTGCACCTATTGTGCCTTTGCACAGAAGTCAGAAGAAAATTGTCGTTAGGAAGAAACTTCCACTGCTACGTTTAAAAATTTCCAGATGTATAGCAAAACCAATGAACCTCCTATTCTACAAGCTCATTGAAATGAAAACACAACTGATATATGTCCGTGCACTTTGCCCCAGGCAAAGTACATTCCATTAAAAATTCTTGAGCTTACAGAAAATTAAAGGCTCCCACAGAGGAATAGCTCAAGGTCAAAGGTAACATTTACTCTGTAGCCCACATGTGTTTTCAATCTTCTTGGCCCCTGTGATCAGAAAAGCTCAGTCTGAAGGATGATGAAGGGGAAACATGCGAAAGAAAGTTCTGAAAAGATCAACAAACCGCAGATGTAATTCACTTTTTTATAAATATATATCTTATGGGCTTCATGCCATGCAAAGAGAATCTTGATGTTCTGTCCCATCCCTGCAGCCCTCCTGTTCCTGAGCAGCACAGCATGATGCAGATATCCTGAACACAATAACACACAGCATTACGAACACCAGGTAAGCAGGGGCTCGGCAGCTCCGTAGGCACAGCTAGTCTGCCAGCAAGCATGAACTCCCTCACTAACTGAACAGGTGATCCCATGCAGTGCTTGTGATCCACTGTGCTTGCTGCAGGCTTGGGAGGCCCCTGGGCGAGCCCGTCTTTGCCCTGCCATTGCCATTAGCTGCCATAGCTCCACATCTTCTTTCTCATTCTTGCTGCCACTTACATACATGGCCAGCAGAGCACCCAAGGAGAAGTAGGCAGTGGCATGTGCTGCTCTGTTTCACCACCACCCTTGTCTGGTCCACAGCCTATTGCAAAGATGAAAAGGAACCACACCTCCAGGTGGGTCTTGCTTGCGCCCCACTGGTGCCTGGGCCTGGCAACCCTTGATCCCAGCCCTGCTTTTCATTCACTTCAGGAGTCCTAAGCCCAACAGAAGGTGCTCAAATAGCGGACTGCAGGATCTTAATCTACAGAGTTTCCTAAAGGGGAATAGTTTGCCTTCATTACCCAAGAGTGTCACTCTGTGTACTATATGCAATGTTCTATCAGCAGTTGGTGTTGACTGTAGCATAGCAAAACAGAATGCTGCTTGAACTCTTTCTGTGATCTGTACTATTACAATGTAATTCATTTTACAGCTTCCCCGGCATTGTTATTTATTTATTTATCTACTGCTACAACTGGTGCAGCGACAATTGCCATTTGTGCATCCCCTGATTCTTTGCTCTTTCCGAAGGTTAACTGTGTGCATTTGGTGTTCCTGTGCTTTTTAATGGGACTGCCTGAAGTGCTTTTCAACCCCTACTGCTTATCTGACTTTCAATATTCTCCAAGTGGGAGAATGGCAATTGTATTCTTCAGGGTCAGATATGATTTTGCTGGCAGCAGCTGTGCTAAATCTTTAGTTTAAAAAAATGACAATTCTAAGTTGATATCAAATGTGTGCTGGCTCTTATGCAGGACAAATCCTCAGTTTGACAATTAATGTCCTCAAATTGATTTGGGGGATGCTACATTATTATACTTGCTGAGCTTCTAGCCTATGCAACAATAAAAGCTCCCAACTTGTATTATATTTGCAGACTAGGCAAATGCCACAGGAAGAAATGTTAGCTCAGAGCTGTAGTTTCTAACAAAATGTCTGGTATGCTCTTTTTTCCAGGAATTTTCTCACATAAAGTATTTACCCTGAATCAATTCCAGTGCTCAAATTACTGGGTGTGGGGAGGGGGAGGCAACGGAAAGCTCAGACCCCTTCTCTTTTATGATAGCCCATTTCATTTTTCGTTTTCAAAGATGCAAGAGGTCATAAATAGGAAAACTGGAGTGATTCATGGACTGAGGCATGAGGAATCCATAAACAGCCTTCAAGCTCCCCCATCCCACCCAGACAATTCACACATTGATCCATCTAGGACAGGGTTATCAAGAATTGATTCAGTACTAACAGAAAGCAAAGTACGCACATGTCTTTGATTGTCAGGTTTCTTATTTGAACCTAAGTTGGAGGCAGCCCTTCTGCCAGTCATTCTTCATGCAATGTCTTACTCTATGCATCACTCACTTTGTTCTTTTTTCAGGCTTTGGGTTCAGGCTGCTAGAGACAGAAGGAGGGAAGAAGAGCCCTGCTGGATCAGCCCATGGGTCCTTCTAGTCCACATTCTGTCCACACAATGGCCAACCAGCTGTTCACAACCAGGACATGAGTGCAACTGGTGTTCATAGACATACTGCAACTCATAATGTAGGCAGCACATAGGCACTGAGACTAGTAGCCACCATCGCCTTACATTTGTCCAATCTCCTTTTAAAGCCCTCTAAATTGGTAGCTATCACTACAGCTTTTCTACACAAGGTGTTTATTGGTTGCTCATGATTTCTTACATGTGGCTGTTTATGGATTCTTTAGATAACATCATGATACTCCAGTTTTATGTTTGCCTTTTCAGAGCACTTTCCTCTGTTTGTTTGGTTTCTATAATGGGAAAAATGAGTTATTACATGACAATGTGGGAAAATGGCGTTCTAGCTCTCAAGGTGTTTCCACCGTTCTGCTGCAGCACAGTGCCACCTAGAGCTTGTACAGCAGAAAAGTGGGAAAGGACTTTGCGCAGGGCTAGGATCCCCATGTTTCAACAAAACCAAAAGCAGATACAGCACAACAAATGTTTCAGGCAGAAAAGCCTTACAACTTCTTGAAGTAATTTCCATGTGCTATGCAGAGAAGCAGTTCCTATATCTGTCCTGAATTTCCCACTAATCAGCCTCATGGGATGACCCAAAGTTCCAGTATCATGACAGAGGGCAAAAATGCCTTCTTATCCACTTTCTCCATGCCATACCTTCTGCAGAGTCAATGACAGTTCCCACTCCACATCTTTTCCAGGAATGAACCCAAACTTTCTGCTGTCTGAGACAAAATGGCATCCCCTCCCATTCCTTGTACAAAAGCCAATAGCTAGCAGATGAAACTTATTTCAGTACTGAGGATGATGTCATCACTGGGGCCTTCTCCACTGCACCTAAGGCAGCAGACTAGCTCAAGGGCTAGGCCACGTTATCCAACGCTCTCTCCTGCAGCACCTTGTTGTTGCTTGCGGCATCTGCGGCCTGAGCTTACTGCTTCATTATGACTAATGGTAGGGCCAACCCAGACCTTTCTAAGAGATTCACCACTGATAGAAAATAGTATTTCTGAATATTATTTGCGTGTGGGGCAGAGGGGAGGTAAAAGAACAAACCTCTTTAAATCACAGATCCCCCCAAGATCTTCTCCCACAATTTTAAATAATACGGTACTCTTTCCAGAGGTTTTTATGTACCTTCATGCTACAGAATACTGCAAATCCACTATATCTACAGTGCTTTTGGTTTCATCACAAAACAGAGATCCAAGCACTATACCAAGAGCGTTTCTTTTCTGTTTTTCTGCTATGCAGTCACTAGATGTCACTGTGGTGTAAAAGAATAGCACAAATACACAAATAAAAAATGTTTTCTCTTAGTTTTCTAATTAAATACCAGATTTTCCCTGCTCTAAAAGTGTTCTTTGGACACAGAAACAAAGATGGACAGTCACAATATCATTTAAAGAACCCATAAGAACTGTGGTTAAGAAATGATGAATGCATAATATATGCTTTGAGTAGAAAAGCCAGTTATAACCCCCTTTGAAGGCATTCTATGCCTCATCTCATTTTAAGCTCTGTATCCTGAGTGGTATGGCAGGTGGTGTAATTCATTCTTGATGTAAGCTAAAACATTTATTGTGAAACTAAAGTTGTAAGTAGTAGTGTTACTGAAATGCAAGAACTGAGGACCAGTTTGAAATCTAATGTAGTGACTATCTTCACATGAGTAGACTTCCACTCATAAAATGGATCTTCCCTGCCCTATGCTCCTCCCTACAACCCAAAATATCTGTTCAGGAGGAACTTTCAGTCCTCCAGGGCACAGTCAGGGATGTTGTGGGGATGGGAGCTGGATGGGAGAGGAGTAATCCACTCTACTGGTGGATGGCATTCTTCTAATTAAAACTGTTGGATTTCACTCTACCTGTATGAAAAGATGGCTTATGCGTATCTGATTTTAGCCCTATCATGGACACATTGGGTGAGCTAAGGCAAAATATTAACTGGGTTCTGACAATACAATAAACCACATAAAAGTGTGGGTTGCGTGATGGTTGCCATTAAACTGTGGGTTCCTGCTGAAGCATGGGTTATTGTGTTGTCTGAACCCATCTACAATAACAAACCAAAGTTAAGGATACACTGTTCACAACCAACAACAAAACATGGTTCTCTTCATGAGGTGTCATTAACAAGCCATGGCTTGTTAGAGCAGCTGGGTTCAGACAACACAATCACCCATATTTCAGTGACAACCCATACTCAACCTACTCTGAAGCTATGATTGAAGGTAGCGTATTATGTTGTCCAAACCCAGCCACTCATGAGTTCACTCAATCTTTTGCTGCCTTCACCATAATTGCATAGGTCTACCTTATATGATTATTGCACTCACTACTGAAAAACACATGCAACTTAAAAGAACTGTATATAAATTTGAAGTATAAATTGTATTGAGTGATCCTAAGAACCAACTGCACTAGCAACCTGTGAGCTAATGCTTGTTGTATTTGTACTTTTGATTTGCCATTTAAAAGAAGCAAAGAAACCAAGGGGAACAGATTTTAACAGTTTTCTCAGGTGCCAACTAGTGAGGAAAAAAGCAGTGAAGGGTTTTTCAGTACAAGGCAGCAAACTTCTCAGAAGAGGTTTGTGCAAAGTGAAATCCATCCCTTTAATCCAGAAATACATTCTGGTCAATACTGCATTAGCTGCTCTGGATTTATACTTTTTCTTCCTTGCCACTAATGACTGCGCTATGGCTGTCATTTGGGAGGGAAGACTTAGCAGCATTTTCAACTAAACTCTAAATTTACAGGTTATAATTAAAATGCACTTTTGAATCCCCTGCCTGCCCCCCACCATTTCCAGGGTAAATTTAAAGATTGGCTCCTCATTTTTACATTCTAGACTGAAGAATTTCAAAGACGCCTCTTCATTTCCCTTTTATCTCCTGGTGCACCATTTCGCAGTAGCCTCTGTTTTTCCCCTTGTCTTTTTGTTCAGCGTGTGACTCATCTGCAAGCACAAATTACCTTTGCTAAAGTATTCTTAGGAGAAATAATTAGCCACACTAGCACCTCCTCTGCAGGTTCCTCCAGATGCCTCAGAGACTGGGGCGCTTGACATAAATCATTTAGTCCTGAGCCCCCGCACACACTCTCCTCCCAATGGGCTCTGTAATTGGCAAAGTAGTTGCCAACTGGGTTTAAAGTGAATTGAAATTGTTTTCCATACAGCCTTGCTGATAGCTAAAGGTTTCCCCTTTACCTCAAGCATGAGTTACAGTAACATGATTGAATGTAACCAGTTATTCAGTTCAAGCTGTGATTCTGATACAGTATAGACAATATAAAGTCCCTGGAGCTCTGCACGGCCACCTCAACGGTCCATTTAAGTCCAATTCAATTAGGCTCACGATAGTTCTTAGAATTTTGCAGGTATGTTTGCAGCAGCCTTGAGGCTTGAATGTGAGAACAGTATTCATCCAGGACTTTTAAATTAGGTCTCAGGTGTCATCATTCTAAATGAATTATTACAGTGGTATGTTGTTCATGCCACTACAGTTAAGGTTATGTTCGTCTCTCTTGTCAGCCATTTTAATGCACCAAGGGCTGAGCGGCGCCTTGTAAGGTCCTTCGGTAAGAGTGGCTTTTAGAAACCAGGTTCCTGAAATAATGACACTGCCGGGAAAGGGTGTGTGCATTGGTAATGGGGAGCTTGCTGATATATTAGGGTATCCAAAAGGAATGAATTTAGGGAAGGCATTAGCAGCAGTCACATTTGGCTACTGTACTTCCACAAAGAAAGGCATCTGCCCAAACAATTAGCAACTTGATCCAGCAAAGACGTCAGTATAATAATAGAAGATACTGTGAATTCCTGTTGAGCTTAGGAGGGTTTCTGTGCTGCACAGGGAGAAGAAAATGCATAATTGAGATAGGGTAGAATGCAACAAAGGCCCAAGCACTGAATTTGATCCCGTATTTGTAGTGGTCTTAGAAAGAATATTGAACACAGACTCACACACACACACACCACAGATCTGTTACTGAACTGACAAGAGTTTAGGGTTTCCAGAGGGTGGATCAGGAGCTTTTAAGGACAAGTTTTTGGTTTTAAGTGAATGTGCCTAAGCTGGACTGCAAGAAGACTTCTCCGCATTCTCAGATGAATCTAGGGAACCATCGGTTCAGCGCAGTGGCTGCCACCAGAGGGCCCCCAATGTGGATACAGCTGCCAAAGGTGTCAGCCAGATTAATACTTGGGACCTGGCATATCTGAACATATAAGACTGCTTGCACTGGCTGCCTGTATACTTTCGAGCCCAATTAAGGGTGCTGGGTTTGACCTATGAAGCTTTGCATGGCTTAGGAACACAATATGGTTGTGGTTTGTAAACTGTCTTGAGATCCATTTCGGATAAAGACAGGATAGAAATGTTTTAAGGAAATGATACCTGACAGAGCACCTCTCCCAAGTACTATCTGCTACACTCAATTTCCAGAGCCTTTCTCCAGGTGCCAACTCTGAGAGGCTTGGGAACAAGAGGGAGGCCTTTCTTTGTGGTAGCCCTCCATCTATGGAATGGCCTTCCCACTGAGGATCACCTGCCACCAACCTTGTCACCTTTTGGGCACCTTTCTGGTTAAGACAGTCCTTTGTACTGAGGTGTTTAAATATATAACGGGATATAAAAGGGCTTGAGGGGATTACCATCCCAGATTTTGTTACAGGGATATATTCTTCATTGCATGCTTTTTAGCCATTCCTTCTGTGTTTATTTGTTTAGAACGCTTGTATTTTTGATGAAAATTTATGGCATTTCATTGTACTTTATGGCAATGCTTTTATAGACCATTGTAAACCACACAGAGAGCTCTGCCTATTGGGAAGTATAGAAATGACTTGGATGAGGATGAAGATGAGGATATGCAACCACCACAACCACACTTTTGAAAAAGAAAACAAACAAAAAAAACCCTTTCAGAAGATGTCAGATGCACTGCAAAGAAAGCTGAAATCATGTCCACGATTCTGGGAAATCAAGATGTTGAATGTGACTGCAGCTTTGCTCTGCACTGCACTGCACTGAACCCAGCCCAAACTTTTCTGAAAATCAAAAAAAGGAAAGGAAGGAGGAAAAGCTGCTGTTGCTGCCTCCACCACCGCCACCACCAAAAAAAACAGTAAGAGCAAATCATGGGTGCAGGGTAAGAGAAAGAACACACACAGAGAGAAACTTGGGATGGCCGGGGGGAGGGGGGGCAGGGAAACAGAGATTGTTGTGGGAGAGAGAAAGAATTTTTCTGTACAATACATTTGTTCTGTGCTTGTCATTCATTGTTGTTTTACAGGATCTGAAGTTCTGACCATCCAATTTCACTGATGTTAGTAAAAACAGCATTTTTGAGTTTTCTATTAAAAATAACAACCGGGGAAATGGGGTATTATTTCTGACTGGAGAAAAGACAGTGCTATTTCCTCTGTATAATTGTGCTATTCCATTATGCCACAGTGCCACCTAGAGGTTATATAGCCAAAAAATGATATTTAATAGCTCTTGTGTAGTGCTGAGATCATAATTCTATTATGAAACCATAAGCAGATACAGCCAATTCACAGTCTTATGTAGAAAAGCTTAGATGGGGGGGTGGGGGTGGAGGCAAGAAAAAAACTGCTGAAACAGGGTGAGACTGCCAGGACTAGGAGCAAAGAGAAAGGGACACTGTGCCCAGGGCCCTCTCCATTCTGGAAGCGCCACTGTTGCATTATTTCTGTGCCCCTAGAATAGATCCAGGACAGATCCAAAGGAGAAAGTGGCAGAACATCACTTTTCACCTATAGTTCCAACCTAAAACCACTCCAGTGTATCCTGAGAGATCAAGCCTTGGGTGAAAAGCCTGCCCTTGCATACAGACAACCTTTACTCATCAGTCATAACAGAGATGCAAATGTAGGGCCCAGGACCTGCAGGGACCCCAGATGCAAATTCTGTCCCCTTACCTGTATGGGCAATACAACTATGGTGCTTAATTGACATCAGCCATTTGCCCGCTCAGCTTCCAGTGTGACAAATGTTAGCAATGATCTTCTGCATTCTTACATAGGCCAGTTTCTACACAAATGAATGGATGCAAATGTGACATCAGAATGGGCAATATTCAGTAACTAGTGGGAAAACATTTCAGAGTCTCAGAATATTTTGCTACTTAAAGTAGTCCTTTAACAAAGGAACTTCAAAATTTGAAACAACAGTTTATATATATTATTAGAAGTATATATTAGAAAACGTTTAGGAGCCAGATACTTATACATAATGTGCATTTCCTAATTTTGCAAATATTGTGTAAGGAAGTTCCTGGCAAATTCCCTTAAGTACAATAATGGCCATATCCTCTTCCTTGGCCTTCATCTCCTCCATTTCTTTGCCACAGTTTCACTTGTCCTCCTTCCAAGATGCTCAAAGTTACCTTCCCAACTACCCTGTGAGGTAGGCTAGGCTGAGAGAATGTGATTTCTCCATAACTAAGCCTGCGTTTCTACATTTAGACACAATGTTATTGCCACTGCCTGCACTTGGTGTGTTTGAATTAATTAGAAACAACATATAAACTATATAAACAACTGACCAAAAGTGAAGTCAACACTTTGGCTCATTCTTTTATAGAGCAGGGACGGGGAACAAAGGTCCTCTAAATATTATTGGACTGCTCCTTCCATCACCCCTGGCGTTGGCCATATTAGCTGAGGCTAGGCCCAGATCTTGGGGGGTGAGGGGGCAGTCACTCCCCACAGGCAGGCAAGTTAATCTTTTTTATGGCTGCTGTGTGTGCGAATTGCCTGCTGGGTGGGAGGCTGCCCCTTCTCCCTCCCCCGGATCCAGGCCTGGCTGCAGCTGTGGAACCACAGTTCAACACATGGAGGGTCAGAAGCCTCACTCCTGTGATAGCTATGCTGAGACAATGTTGGGGCTATAAAGTGTCGCCTCTTCTGATGGATAATGTGATGGAGAAGAACAGTGGGGGCCATGAACTCTCAGACTGGGCAACCACAGCCAAAGGGGATGGGAAGCGAATTGCCATTGATATGCAGCCAGCACACCTCTCTCTCCTGTAACACCTGAGTCAGGTGAGGTTGTGCAAGTCCTGGATCAGTGGCTGGATCCAGCGATGGGCTAAAAAAACTGTATGTCAGTCCTGGCCAGTCAGAGATGCCATGAGTGAGTGATTCCCAAGTCCAGGAGATGGGGTCACGCGCCCTCTGAAAGAAGAGGTGCATAGTCTGGGGAAACTGCCAGATCTAGGCCAGTTGCTGGAAGTGCAACTGGGCACAGCAGATTTGATGAACTGGCCAGTGCAGGTCCTAATAACCCCTACACTGGATGACTACCCAGAGCTCTAGTGCATAAGTGGCACCTAGAGTCAAATTCAGCATTTTCTGGGAGTTGCCTCTTTTCAGCAGTGCAATGCCTTTGCTGAGGGAACGGCACTGGCTGGCATCCTCTTACCCACACGGCTTCCAGTTTGCCAGGACACAGTTATTGGTCCCCACCCAGACCATCACTTGCATCTGTAAGTCAGATGTCACAGGGAGACAGAGCTATGCTTACTAATGACCAGTGGCAGAGAAATGTTGCCTAGCCCACTAATTTGCGAGCACCCCTTGTACTGCTCACATAATCCAGTGCTGGCGCCAGACACGTTGCCCCATCATATAAATCAGGGGTGACTCTCCAGATGTTGTTGGACTCTAGCTTCTGTCAGCCTCATCCAACTTGGCCTTTGGAGCCATAATCCAAAACATTAGGAGACCAATAGGTTCCTCACCTTATTATATATAGGTCTTTTCAATTCAACATTATTGACACCAATAGCAGGTAGTCCTTTTAAAGTGCAAGATATCCTTGCAAAGAGAGGATTGCAAAACAATTAAATCCATCCATGCCCTTAAATCTTAAGGAATCAAGATTAATATCCTGGAGATGAGTCCTGCCACTTAGAAAGCCTGATACACCCAGAGTTGTACATGTGTCCTGTTTGTATAACTTAATTTGTCATTCCTGCTTAATTCACAAGTGTCCTGTACAGGCTGATATCTATATATTTGCAACTCGGTGCTGAAATAGACCCATATGTCCGCCTATTTGCAGCTGCGCTATCTAGTGTAGAGTAACACTGACATCTAGTGGCCAGAATTAAATAGCCTGGATGCTCTGCCCAATGAAGGGTATTCCTCAAGTGCTTTGTATCCTGGAGTATTTCCGTTTCAACGTGCAAAATGTACTTGAAATTTCTCAAATGGCCACACATGTTCTGAAGAAAGAAAAGTACTGAAAACTAGATGGTTATTCTGATGGGAAATGTAGTTCCAAATGGGGAATAATGTTGAAAACATTACCCCAAGCAGCTCCAGGAAGGTAGCATGGGCAAGAGCAGTCAGCCAGTCCGTTCCTGAAATGAGCACTTCAGCTCATTTCCAGTTGCTTAACAAGGTGCTAGCTTTCTGCCAGGCAAGCAGTGGGATCTGCTGGAAAATGTGACGTGCATCACCTTCTTGTGCATAACCAAGGTTGTTGTGAGTATATGAGGGTTCACCTCTGACAGCCTCATCTGAAATCACTTAGAGCAGGGCGATTTACACAGAATAGTAAGCATCTATCCTCAGAATGCAAATCCAGAATAGTTCAACAAATAAAGACTGAGGCAGCATGAAGATTATGTATTTATTTTTATGAGCAATGGAAGCAGCTTCCCTTTGAAACATAGAAATGTAGGAAGGGTCTTCCAAACGTTTCTGCATTTTTATATTTTATACATATGTTTTATAAATTTTTTTGCTGGTGGCATTAAAAAGTTGGTATGACGCTGGGAAAAATGCATCACAAAAGAAGATGACTATGTAGGAAAGTGATGTAATTTGTTTTTGAAATTCTTAATAGATTTTTTTAAAGTGCAGAAACTTTTTGAAGAACCCTTGTAGAGATATAGAAACAGAGTGACTCAGAAGGGGTCCCCTGGACCATCTAGTCTGACCCCCGGCTCCAACTAGCTCCACTCATGACATGCCTACTTCCAGGCAGAATAACTGTTTACAGTCAAGGGAAGACAAGGCTGCTATAAATATTCCATTCAATATATATATATATATATATATATATATATATATATATATATATATAAATGGAATATTTATATATGTATGTATGTATGTATGTATGTTTAAAGAACCAGACCATTCTTGGCGGGATGCAAAAAAACCCCACTGTTCAAAGAAAATAAATAAATAAATTGAAAATAATAGCTGCTCGTGCTTTCTGCACAGGACTAGCTTTATTCAAGAGAGCAATTTGTTTTGCTTTTAAGGTCTCCACTTAACTTTCCTGATTAAAGTATTTCAATCCTACCTTTCAACCTAATGACCCTCCTAAGATTTGTCAGTTCACAACATAAAAAGTAATCATCATATTAAAAAAAAGCCTACATTTTAAAAATATAACCAAATAAGAGAACACAGCTCACCACTAAACCGATTGCCTTCCTCCAAAAGAGATTCTGGGAAATTAAAATATAGCTAGATTTGGACACCCAGTGCAAGTCTGTGCACCGGTGCCCACTTTCCAGGTCAGTCCACCAGAACCCACTGATGGCCACTCAACAGCACCTTGCCCCTGGACCTTTCCTTGCTTTATCACCCACCACACACTGGGGGTGGGAGAATAATGGTGGGGGAGGGACAAATAGCATCCGGGAGACCACCTGCAAGGCCCTGCTCTAGACCATCCTTCTCCAGCCTGGTGCCTCCAGATGTTTTGGACTTCTATCAGCCCGTGCCAGCATGGCCAGTGGTCATGGGATTTGTTGTTCAAAACATTGGAAGGGCAGCCTTCCATTTGAAGCGTCTAGGTGCAGCCTTCCCCAGTTTAGTGCCATGTACACCAGCCCTGGGGAACTGGGGACAGAAGAAGTTGTAGTTCAATACCTTTAAGGGACACCAGACTGAAGAAGGCTAGAAGACTCGATTTTCAGCAGGGACTGTAATAACTCAAACTGTTTGATACTGAAGGCAGACCCACTGCATTAGATAGCAAGAAAATATCTTCCAAGTTCATGTGTAATTGAGAGAAAAGGACAAAGCAGAACGAAATTAGGAATTTCCAATATTGTCCCCTTCCCCCCCCCCCCCCCGCCCCTCCATTCTATTGCATTTGTTGCGGTACCTTCAAATTTTTCCCATTCTTGTAATTCATGCTTATGGGTAGGTGAGTTAGACTGGAATTCATTAAAGAATGTAATTTTGTAAATGCAGCATCAGAATGTCCTCCATTTTAACTAGCTCTGTTCTGTGTTTTCTATGGCTTCTGGAAAATTGACCGATTTACCGTTGAATTCGAAACTTCCCAAGGGCCAAGCACGCTCCAGCTGGTAAGCCATCATCACAGGGAACCTGCCCTCTCTAGGGAAATGACATGCTAATTACGGCCCCAAATCGAGCATCTGTGTTACCATTTGTGCTGCAGATACCAGCAGAAGATATTTGACAGTTACTCAGGTGTTAACACTTAAGTGAGAGAAATCTGATTTATTCCTTATTACTGACACAGTCACTAAACCAATTGAGACTGGATTCTCCTTTCCAGTGTTTCCTGATGGTATGTTAATAGTTTAGTATGTCCTGGTGATACATCACCAGGAAAAAATTCTAGCTGAATTATTCATGTATTCAGCCTACTAAACCAGATAATAAGAGATGGCAGAACCTTTCCTTCAGTCTCATGGGGCATATTCATATATTTTAAAGATTAATATTCTGGCCAAATATATACCTTTCCAGATTTTTTTCTCTGGCTTTTCCATTCAGTTTTCTTTTCCATTGTTTAAATTTTGTTCCCATGAAACAAAAGCAACAGCTATTGCTTGGGAATCCACTGATTGCAAGATTAAATAGGTGTATGGTTCTCTCTCTCTCTCTCTCTCTCTCTCTCTCTCTCTCTCACACACACACACACACACACACACACACAGAGAGAGAGAGAGAGAGAGAGAGAGAGAGAGAGAGAGAGAGAGAGATCATTGCTCAGTGCAAAGAATCATTGGCTGATAGATCCAGTGCCACAGAGCAAAAATGCTGCTTTCTAAACTATCTTCCAGCAAACTTAAAGCAAATCCAGAACAAACACAGTCATTGCAAACTTAGGGTGGCCTACTTTATAGAGGTCAGTCTTCTACTCTGGAGGTCTGTTAGAGAGCTGTCCTCTGAAGATGTAAGCAGTCCAACAATCATAAGGAAGAAAAACAGCTGGGACCTGAAGGGGCCCATCCACAGCTAGCATGAGCATCTTCACCTTGTCGGAGCTCCTTCTGCTGATGAGCAGTATGGTCCAGCCTTCAAGTGCCCACAGGACCAGGTGCAGACCTGTAGGTACTTGCAAGTACTGGAGCCTGTGTGATACACAGCACAACTGGAAGCTCTGGGAGGCTCTGTAAAAGGTTTCCTTGGCTACTCAGCTTGGTCATCGTATTGCGGGCCTTTGTAGTGGCTGCATTACGTTCCTGCTCGTGCATCCAGTCTTGCTTTATCCTTGACTCCTACCTTGCCTCTGGTCCTATTCTGCCTTGATGATACTTGATCTCGACCATGCTTTTGCCTCTGACTCTGCCATGCATTGTCCAGATCTGACCCTTTCCTCATTCCAACCTTTGCCTTTGGCCCTACAGTATCATGCCAGGATCTCTGTCAGTCCTGGTCCTCCAGCTGGTGATGTCTTGCAGTTAACCCTTAGACAGCAGTCTGAGGAGGATGACTGGCCACTCTTCTCCACTATGATGAGATATACAGTATTTCTGTTACAGCTACTATTAAATGTAAACCTATGTTTCTAGATGATGTATGTATTTACATATGCAGATGTTTTACCTGTTGGTATCCATGCATCAGACTGCAGACTGTTGAGGTTTCTACTGCAGTTTCTCTGGCAGTTGAACACCCTTTAGTTACACTGGCTTAGCATTCCACTATGCAAGCAGTTGTGTAGAATTTGCACAAACTTCTGGTCATGTATGTATTAAACATTTTGTTTTTAAAGTTTAGGTTACATTTATACATTACACTGAAGTATATTGTATCACATTTTAACTCATTTATGCATTTTTAAATATGGATATAGGAGTTAGTATAAGATCGATAAAACAAGACAGCCCCTGCTCATAGGCAGAGATGTAACAAATTGGGCATGTGGATTGCTTTGAATCCATCCTGCTGCTTCTGGCAATAAACTGGCTTTTGCTGAGCGGTGCTGATCCTGCAGACTTGTAAAGGGGTTCTTTTCCACTTTTGGGAGGATTTCTGCCAGTAGAATGAAATACTAGACCTTCTCTAAAAACCTGATTATTAATGAGTAGATGATGGAATGAAAGACAGTCCATGAAATGCAGACAGAGCAGATCCAAACACTGCTGTCCACAGACACTAAAAGACACAATACATAAGTGCAGAGGTAGGAGGCAGGGAGAATATAAGCAAACTTAGGCATCAGTTCTTAAAGTTACATTATAGTCCATATAATGCTCAGCTGGTATGGAAATACTTCAAGGAGGGAAGTGACTGATGGAGGTGGCACCTGTGACAGAGCCAATGGGCAGGCCTCACTTCTCATCCTTTCCTTTGCCATAGCCTGTTGAAATGGCTGCTGCTGGCTTTCACAGCATTTTCCAGTCATTCCGGTTGCAAATAACGTCCTTTGTTTGGTTTTGATGGTCTTTAGAAATCGAGTTATAATTATTTTTACACCCAGTAGACAAGCTGGTAAACCTCCATTTGAGCTGTACTTCAGGCTGCATGGTTTGGGAAGGCATTGTAGCGGATCTTCTCATAATCAGTGGTTACAGTGCTTATCTTTATCATGGTACTGACAAAACCAGAGCAGAAGACAAAGGAAATACTTATCTTTTTAATCTTTTGATTTTCTTTTTAATAAGCTACTACAAAACAATACAAAAATAAACTAAATCATAAAAAATAGAGAAAAATCAAAATATACAAGAATCCCCCCCCCCAATATATAAACACATCTAGCACATCCTGCCACCGGGACTATGGCTATATAGTTTTTGTACCTTCATTTCTTCATTTCTTTCTTCTTCCTTACTTCTAACTTTCTGTTCTTTCAGGAATACCCCCTTCCATCCAAAACAACATTGAATCAACCAAAGGTTTAATACCCTTCCCTTGTATTAGTACAAATTCAATAATCATACTTAAGGAGAAGCACGGACATTTTCATGAGCTTCCCCAGTCAGGGTCCTTCTCCTGTTTTGCATCTTCTGTGACCCTGTTCCAAAGACATTTTACCTCCCTGACCCTGTTCCAAAGAGTACAAGGCGGGTGCCCAGGCTTGAGGAACCAACTGGATCTGAATAGGACCAGTTCAAAACGTTTTCTGCCTGAAGCGAGAGACAAGATTCCCCCACACGTCAAATGCTGCATCCAGATGCTGAATCATGCTTCAATGCTGTTAACAGGGTAGCATCTCCCAGCGCACCTGAGGGCAGCACGCTGGGCTAAGGGCGCAGGATGGGCTGTGTGGCACACACAGCCCTTTCCTCCAGTGCCTTGCGACTGTGCTGCATTCCCTGCCCCTACAGGGAACAAGGCAGCGGCTTCACACTGCTTAGTAGGAGAGCAGCCCTTGGACTGCAAACACAATGTGTGCAGATGGCCAGGTTGGCTGCCTCCATCGCGCAGCCTTCAGCACATCATGCTCTCCGGAATGTGTCCTTCCATAGAACAAGCATCTCCACCCCTGCTCAGGTGTGTTGGGTGCCTCAGGTAAGAAAAGTGATGGTACCCCTAGCATACTCTGAAGGCTGAAACAAGAACGACCTGCCACTCTTGCAGGCCCATTGCAGACCACAGAAGTAATGACTTGGCGCATATGGATGAGAGAGCCACCTGTTTTTGCAAATAGGGACTCTCAGGGCAACAGCATCTCTTTTAACTTTCTTTCCTTTAATTTGTTTTTCAGTACTTAAAACTGGACTGCACTACCAAGTACTTTTGCATGCTATGGCTCAATTGAAGCATCGCAGCATCGTGATGTGGCATATTTGGGGGGACAGTGTTAGGAAGAAAAGACAGCAGTGAGTTCTCTTCCTCCCACAACTTCATTTTGCCCTGCGTCCAACAGTAACTTTGCATTCTCCTTCCACCTGCTGTCCCTCCTATTTCACTAGGAGGGGGTTCACTTAAGCTCTATCCCTCTATCACAGTCTGGTCAAGCCTTAAAATGGATCATTTATTCCACAAAATGATACTTCAAACCAGGTCATGGGAAACTCACTTAATTCAGGAATTTGTTCTGCAGTGAAATCTTCAGTGAGATACCTTTTGCTTGCACTCACTGCCTGAGGCACATTATCATCTGAATTACGTGGGCTATTCTGTTGGATGCTGGATAGAGAAAACTGCATCAAAGCATGGAAGTTATTTAACTACCTTATGGCACAAGTCAATCAGACAGACACACTCCCACTTGGAAACCCAGCCCTCCTCCCCTTTCAAATGCAGGCATTCAAAGAAGAGAAAGTGCTTGCTATAGCATTGCCTGTTGCAAGATGCGCACGGTGGAGGCTGGGGCCAGGACAGCAGTTCAGAATGGTCTCTGGGTGAAAAAGTAAGGATGTGCAGAATCAATTTTAAAACAGTGCACATGTTTTAGCAGTTGGTGGATTTCATCATCTCTGAGGGCTCTGAAAAAAAATTAACTTTCAAGTTGAAATCTTCATCAGCCAACAGATCTGTTCAAGTTTTAAAGATTGCATCAAATTACCCATCTGCTGGAAAGAACAAATACAAATGCATTTCCCTTGTTAGGGAAACTTCAATGACACTACTGGAAAAAACAAATCTCTTTTCATTGCAGAGTGCACTTCCCATAAGGAATACATTTGGAGAAGAGCTACAGAAGAAAATTTTAAAACAGACAGGCTGATACAGGAAGAGTAAAGCACTATATGTGTTGATAGTTGCATAGTCTAAAATTGTGAGATGGGCTATTGTAATAATTGTTAATGAGTTACCAGGGAATTTATTATTCATGTATGCAGGTTTTTAATTCATTTATATACCCCCAAATAGCTGGTGCTGTCTGGGCAGTTAACAAAAGTTAACGACGCATGCAATTTAAAGGGACAAAACCATAATTGCAATTGCAATTATTCAGCACAGAAACATAGCAGTGGTACTGAATAAAAATGGGATATATAAAAACAAAGTTATTGCTAAAATACTGGGAAAATAAAAAGGTCTTTGCCTAGCACTGGAGTACAAAGTAGATACCAGGCACACCTCCTTGGGGAGCTCATTTGAAAACCAGGGGGTCACAGCAAAAGAGGCCTTCCTTCAGTAGCCACCCATCTTACTTCCTTTGGAAGGGGCTCCCAGACAAGGGCTGCTGACGATGACCTCAGATTCCAGGTAAGTATACACGAGAAGTGGTGATCCTTCGCATATCCTGGCCCCAAGACATTTAAGGCTTTGAATGTTAGTGCAAGCACTTTAAATTGGGTCTGGACTTCAACAGGAAGCCAGCGTAACTGGAAGAGGACTGGCATAATGTGCCTTAGTGAGCTAGTCACCATTTACACTCTTGCTGCCATTTTGGATCAACTGAGGTTTCCAGACCATTTTCAAAGGCAGCCCTACATACAGTGAATTGCAGTAATCCAGACAAGAGGTTACTAGAGCATGGACAACTGTAGCCAGGCTCTCTCTGTCCAGATAGGGTTATAGCTGGTATATAAGTTGAAGCTGATAGAAGGTGCTCCAGGTCACAGAGTTCACCTGTGCTTCAAGTGGTAATTCCAGTTCCAGGAGGATCCCAAACTATGACCTTTATCATGTAGCAGGAGTGCAAGTCTGTCCAGAACAGGTTGAATATTACCCAATTGGATAGATAACTGTCCACGAACAGCACCTCTGTCTTGTCTGGACTGTGCCTCAGTCAGTTGATCCTCATCCAATGCATTACCATGCTCAGACACTGATGCAGAGCAGCCTCTACCTTGCTTGGGCTTGACTTAAAAAAAGGTAGAATTGAGTGTCATCCTCCTGTTTGGTGACACCTCAGCCTATACCTGAGGTTGTACTTCCCCCGTCTTTCTCCTTGTAAATGTCATCCCACAGGCAGACCAGGGCAGATTCTTTTCCAAAACCATACCTGAAGCCTACATAAAATGAATCTAGATAATTATTTTATTGAAGAGTGCCTGGAGTTGTTCAGCCACCACCTGCTGAAGCACTTTACCCAGTAAGGAGAATTTGGCTACTCACCTATACTGAATATCCTCTAGATCCAGGTTAGGTTTTCTCAGGTGCAGCTTAATTATAGCCTCCTTTAGAGAAGCTGGCACTACAGCTGCCTGGACCCAGGCAGAAATTCCTTCCTTAGTTGCTGTAATGAGCAGCAAGCACACAAGCGATGGGCCAGAGTTGACCAAGCACTTTGTCCACATCCTTGGGCCTCAATAACTGAATTCCATCCAATAAAACTGGACCAGATGGTGTTCTGGATGCCTCTGCTAGTGGAATCACCTCAACTGCAGTGTACAATTCATCTCAAATCTAAGCAACTTATTCTTCAAAGTGCTGTGCAAATTCATCACAGCAAGCTACAAACTGAACACAATATATAATGTCTGAGGAAGCATTGGATGACCTGACATCTAGCCTTCATACAGTAATAGCCATCACACCTAGAAAGAAGTGGAGATAAGCATATTTTTATTATACCATCCAATAGCTGCGGCCCTCTGGATGGTATAATAAAAAATTAAACAAATATTTACAAAGAGATACACATTAAAATAATTAAAAACCAAATCAAACTGTAACAGCAGTTGCAATTTCTATTATTCAATATAGATGTATCACAGCAGTACAGAATAAAATAGAATATATTTTTCCAAAGAAAAGTTAAGCTATTAAAATACTGGGAAAATAGAAAGGTCTTCACCTGGCACCAAAAACAACACGAAGTAGGTGCCAGGCGCACCTCTTTGAAGAGTTCATTCCAAAATTTGTATATATTAGTGTCTTGTGATTTACTTACATTTCTGAAATCTACTAGAAGAAGACTAGTATCCAAATGTTTTAAATACATGAACACACAGAAAAGAGGTCTCTGGCTTAAGGGCTTGCAATGTTATTTTAGTAACAAGAGGAGACAACCATGGCAGGGGAGCTAGGAGACGCAGAGTAAGCACAGAAAATACGGTAATGACAGATTTCCAATAGGTACAAGTTACAGGAGAACATAGCTGTTAAGTTGCCTCCCAATGAGATTGTACAGGATGCTTATTGGCAAATCAGTGGCTGAGAGCAAACGCTGTTCAAAATGCTTCAGGATTCGGGGGTTGCTCCTATTACCCACCACATGGCACTGTACTTTTGCATGTTCTTTGTTTATGGCAACCCACACAAACACCAGAGCCAAACCCTCCACCTCCTGCATCTCAGCCAGTTTTCCAAATGCCAACACTATTTGTCTCCAACACACATACATTAACAGCTCCTGTGCAGAACGTGTAATTTGGATCCAAATGTTCATGGACTTCATTATTGACTGTGCCTGCATGCTGTCAAATTCCTCTTTACAACCACCAGAACTAGTCTGCTGCTTGTTCTCAGCTACTCGCTATACAAAAGGAGAAATACTGGTCATAAAATTGATTCCTTACCTAAAGAGACAGTGTAAACAGCATAGTGCAAGACTCAGTGCAATTGGGGTGTTTCTCCCCACTAAACTGATTGGGGTAAGTGTATTCTAAACAGATACAGAAAGCACATGTATTAAGATATTTACACTGCAATCTTTTAGAGATCAAGTAGTAAGTCCCAGTGAATAGACATGTACAGGATTGCACTAGAAATCCTCTATTAAGACAAAAACAGTTCTTTAAAAACAAGTATTTGCTTGTATAATACAGGCAGTCGACTTTCAGTTTGGGTCATGGCAGAGCGGCTGTGAATAGCAAAAGCTTTCACTATCACGCCGGTGTTTGTTCGACAGAGAGCCGTGGGAGGCTCATCTAAGCCCTGTCAGGGCAAAGATAGATTGTCCGGGCAATCTTCTAATTGTGCGGAGCGGTGGCGCCGTATTTTTTGGGAGAGATCCGGGCTTTTCTCAATCAGACAACACAGGGGAGAGATTAAGCTCCCTGCAAGCCATCGACAGCCGGGTAATTAGCATAGTTAATTAGCTGAAAGTTCATCGGACTGCTGGGTAAGCATTTTTATCTTGTTCTCTTCTATATTACCCGTGAAAGAGCAGTACAGCTTCTAATTTGGCATAAAGAAGAAAGGAGAAGCCCTTTGATGGAGGGAGGAAATCCCCCCCCCCACGGAGTTCTAAGCGGCAACTGATCTGGGGGAGAGGAGAGAAAGTTTGAGGCTTGAGAGAAGGGTCTTTTTTCTCTAACCTCCCAAAGGGTGAAGAATTAGAATAAATAATTATTTTGAAATAACTTGAAAGAAGATAAAAACTACACTGATCGGCCATTGATTCTCTCTTCTTCTTGGACTCTCGCCAAAAAAACAACTGGACTTTTGCCAAATTGAAATTCGTCATTTTCTTTTTTGCTGGACAAAGGAGGACTGTGAAGAAAGAATGCTATCTGCTGCTACCTGGTGGTTATTTGGATTATAGCGAGTATTTTTATTTTCTTCTATATCTTTCTTCTTTCTTTCTTTCTTTCTTTCTTTCTTTCTTTCTTTCTTTTTTTTGCTGCTGACCATTATGGACGAGCTAAAGTCGACACTCCTGGCAATACAGGAATCCTTAACAGCTTTGCAAATATCCCAAAAGGTGATGTTAATACAACAAGAAATCTTTTCAATTGAACAAAAAGAATATTTTGACAAACTTGATACTTCTTTTAAGGAGGCTTTGGTAGATGTACAATCTAGAACTGAACAGAGTACACAAAAAACACAACAAACATATGAAAAAATTGAAACTATGGATAAAGAAATAAAATTAGTAAAACCAATAAAAAAGTTATCATGGGATTCGCTTGTTATATTAGAGAGAGAGAATCGATTCTGGCCATCAAAAGAAGGAACAAGGAAGAAGGATGGATGGATTCCGAATTAACTACATATTATCTTGAGGAAGAAGAAACAGTGAATACTGATTTGCAGCAAGAAACACAGTCATTGGAAATAAATATTGATTTACAACAAGTGCTACATTTACTGAAAACAAAGCAAGAAATAGTGGATATTGATTTGCAACAAGAAATACAGACATTGAAGAATACTGATTTACAACAAACACTACAGCTATTGAAAACAAAGGAAGAGAGATGGGGCAGGGGTGTAAAGAAGAAATAAGAGAATTTGTTATCTTAAAAAGGAATGATGTAAATTGATTGGCATGTTTATTGTGGTATGGAAAGGCTAAGTTATATGATTCTTTTTAAGTTCTTAAGTTACTTTACTAGAAAATTATTAATGTTGGTGGAGGAAAAGTTGTACTAAGAGATTTTTTTTCCTCTTTTTTTCTTACCCATGGAAGCTTCTCTATGTTTAAATGCATTGAATTCTGAAGGGATTATAAGATATGATCTAAACTGAGTTAAGAAATATAAGAACAGGGAGTTGAGCTTTTTCTTTGTTGGATACAATTGAGATATGTTAAAGATCATAATGCTTTTATAAGGAGCTAATAGCATTTGATTAAGTGATGCTTAAGTTAGATGAAATGCTAGCAACTTAGTATAAAGAAAATTTGTATAAAATCTATTATAGGTAGTAGTTGTTGCCAAATAGATTAGTTAAGATGTTTCTAAAGATGTTAAATGGATGTTGGGTATTTAAATGTAATGGGTATTTTTATTATATAGAATAGAGGAAGTGGTACAAAAAATTTTAGTTTCTTAAACCGGAAATTTCTTTTTTAGTAGGTATTATATTGGAACACTAGTAAATAAGAAATGTATTTGATTTTACTTGTAATTTCTGTAGTGAGGAGTCTATTTGTTCAATACTGGAAAAATGAAGAGTTACTCTTCAGCAAAATGATTTTGGCTGTATCACTGAAGGAGAAAGAAGATACTGACTTCTATCAAACTTGGGGGTTTTTTTATTATTGGCTGGAAAAACGGGACTTGGCTTTAAGATGTTTTTATGTTATTATAAATGGATTTGAATATGATTATAGAATGTTAAAAGATATGTAGTAGGGGGCTGACCCAGTATGTCCGATGTATTTCATGATTGATGTTTTTAGTATTAGTTTAAAAATCTTAATAAAAATCTTTAAAAAAAAATACAGGCAGTCCCTGAACTACGTATGCCCAAGTTACAAAAAACCCATACTTACAAACTGTCCTGAAGCCTATTAATTTAAAAAACTTACTGCAGAAAATCATCATCACCAGAGAAAGAGAAGCAAAAGGAGGGAGTGAAAGGTTTCCAAAGCAGACCTGCCTGCCTTGCCCATCCAGAGAGGGAAATCTCTCCGGCATTTTCTTCCTGCATGAAGGAGACACTGGTGAGATATTGGAGGATTTTACACTTTGACGGGTGTCCTGTGTCCTTAACTCCCACAAATGTGGAAGGCCAACTATACGTGATCTTAGATACAAATTTGACTTAAAGATGAATTTCCATTTTCCCAGGAATGGAACTTGTTCATAACCAGGCTGTATACTTGCAAGAAATGTTTCTGCTCCTTTGGGGACAATTTTTGTAACCTTTAAAAACATACTCTACAACTTCCTTTCCTTTTAATCATGGCAACTGATTGATTACTACACCTTGCTCCTTAAATCTCCAGAAATCTTTATATTATATAATGTGTTCCTTACAAAAGGGGGGACCTACTCAGCAACTTTCAAAAAGTGAAACATACCCACCCTGGAAATCCTTTAAAACAATGTGGCTCCCCTCGCACTTTCTTAACAATAAATCGCTTATCAACCCTTCAAGCAGAAAGCCACTGGGCATGCAGCTTTATGAAGATGTGGCACTGCCCACAGAGGAATTCTTAAAAGGAAATTATGGGTTGACCATACCGATACATTTCTCAGATTTAGAGCTAGACAGCCATTAAAAGATTTGCATATTTACATGAGCCACAGGTTCCAGTCTAGATGTCCTTTCCTGGACTATTGTAGAAGCATTCTATTTTTCGCCTCAGCTACAAATTGGCTATAATTCTGCTCCAAAGCTAGCAGAAAAGACTTCCGCCCAATTGTTTCGCTCCAGAACCATATTCTCACCTGCATATCTACATGCAGACTAAACATGTGAGAAGAGTGTGAACTGATGTTTTGGCTCTGGACCCAACAAGTATTCCCCAGGAAACAGAATCATCGACAGAAGCATGTTCCCATACTTTGCAAGAGTGTAACCCTATACAGAGCAGGATGAAGACCATATCTAGGGACAAAACCACTCACACTGAAAAACATGCATGAAGGGTTGTAACAGTTGTTGGGCAAGACCCAGCCCTTGCTGCCAGTATCAGTTTTGGC
This sequence comes from Varanus komodoensis, assembly GCF_004798865.1. NCBI lineage: Eukaryota > Metazoa > Chordata > Lepidosauria > Squamata > Varanidae > Varanus > Varanus komodoensis. The sequence continues at coordinate 25,108,489 of NW_025335438.1, forward strand.
CAAACACCCCACCAACTGCACAGCTGGTTCTGATAGGCCATACACACAGCTAGGGATTCTCCATAAGGGGGAATCCTGGGCCAGTTAGGAACCCTCTGCACTGAGGAGTCAGGCAGGTGAGTGGAGTATGGACTTCTGCTGCCTGAAGTGCTTATACACTACATAAATTTATGCCTGCAAAAAACTAACCACAGCAACTGGAATACATTAACTAAAATACAGTCACGTGTTCTGAGCAATGAAACTTTGTCTCCTTTTGAATATAGCTATTTATTCATAAATATTCATTTACTGGTTTTCATTCTATTCCTCACATCCTTCAAGGAGCTCAAGACAGCATATATGGATTCCCCATTTCATTTTCACAACAATCCTTTGATGTTAGGCTGAGAAACAATGACTGGCCCAAGCCTAGGTAGTGATTTACACCAGGATCATCCTGGTGAATGCGTGTATCACAGAGCAGACGAACACTTAGGCAGAGAGCACAAGCAACATCCGTTCTGCAAAGCACAAGTATCCGGGAGTTTTCCACTAAGCCAGATCCTTTCCACAAGCCGCAATCAAAATTGTTTCTCTTGCTACCTACATTCCAATTCCAAACTGATCTTGGAACTGATCTTTGAAAACCCATACACCCACAACTACACTGCCCAACAAGGAAATCTTCTGGATCATCAATAATTGCTAGGGAAAACATAACAGCACAATCTGAAATCCCAGTTCCAGCTTGTGGAAGGGAGTAGGCAGAGGTGACTTTCACTTGGGAAGAGCACTAAGTCTACTGGCACTATTCTAGAGCCAGCAAAGACCCTGAAATGGTGCATTACAGAGCAGACATGGCTGAGCCAAAGCCCACCATCAGGAGATACTGTAGGAATTTACCATCTTATGGCTATAAATGGGCAGGGGAGTTTTAAAAACTCTGTCCGCCCTTGTGCTGGCCAGGGCACAAACCAGTAGGGTTTGGGATGATCCTACAGATCTTCCCAATCCCAATATGGATTGTACCATAAGTTATCAGCCATTATAATGCAGTCCATTTGTGCAAGTTTTAGATTCTAGCATTCAATTACTTTTTAATAGTTTGTAAGGGTTCTTTTCAGTACTGATTCTGCATTGCTTTGTATACTAGCACTGTTTTTCTTCAATTGTTAGAAAAAATTTACTAATTTTAGTGTCATGACCAAACACACACACAGACACAACCACCTTGAAATAACTTTTAATAAATTTTAAAAATGGAATTACTCTTGGAACCGGTTTTATATTTTTGCAATTGACAGATATCAAGATTGCTTTTCTTTGATTTTGTTAAAAGTCCCATAAATAAAAAAATCTAATTAATCTATTCAATATGATGGCACCTAAGACACTTTACAGAATTAGATCATAAATTTAAGAAACATGTGAGACTAATAAATCCAGAGTAAGATTTTGCTATCTGCAAGCAAATGGGCACGAGGCTGCTGTCTCAGGCACCATCAAGTTAGTTACTTATGTGAACACGTGTACAACCAAACAGCAGTTTCTTTGCAAAATTCACAATCTGCAAGGCTTTACCACTTAGAAAGCAATGTATCAAAGACATTAAAATTGCCTCACAGTTCTATTTCATTTTTAAATATGTTTGAATCCTTCATAGCAGTGAACAAGCAGTTCAAATGATAGCAACGGAACAACTAGCAGGTATTTGGATGGCAAATCACACAAATTGCCATTTTTTTTCCTTGACAACCAAACAATATTGTACAATTCTGAGTAAATGAAAAATTCACAGTGAAGAAAAGCTCCTTGCTTCCATCTTGGAGAAAGAATGTACATGTGACTGTGATTTTTGTGATTTCATGCAAACTGAAAATGTAGCAGACTCTCGTTCAAAGTGGAAGACGGCTTAGAAAGTTGACCTCAAAGTAAAATCTTAAGAACCATTGATGATTATTATGAGAAGGGAATTTTGTGTCAAATCTGATAAAGTTTACTAAAAATAGAAGTTTAAAAGCTGATCAGTAGCTAAGCATGAATTACATTTTGAAAGTTTCCATCCCCATCTTATCTTATGAAGGCATGTGAGACTTCTCTACCTCAGATAGCAACTAATGGCAAAGCCAGATGCTTATAACGTCGGGAGCAACAACACTGAATTAAAGCTGCAACACTGAATTAGCTCCAGGGAAGACAAAGATGTCATCATACCTGCCCAGCTCATGTAAACAAGAGATTTGAAAAGTGTATTAATCATGTTTATAGACCATCGTTTTCAGTACTATAATACTTAAGGTCAGTATTACTTAAAAGAGCCAGACCATAGCATAGATCCTTGCCACTAACAAAACTGGGAACGAAGATTGCACTACAGACAAGTAACTTAATAGTAGGCATCAAGGTGTATTTTCAAGGGCATTCAAAATTCCTGATTGATGCGATGAATTCTTACTGCCAAATGTTATCAGATGCGCTTTCCCCAGAGAGTAAAGATAAAGTGAAGATAGTGAAACCATGCTTTTCCTTGTTTAATGAATTTTAACAAATCAAAAACCAAACACATAGGGAAATTCATTTGTTGAAGGCTTCAATTTCTGAGCAGCTGAGGCACAAAACAGTCTGAAAAGGCTTTATGGATATGTGGTCATGTAGCATTACCTCTGGTTATTGCAAAGTATTTCTATGTCTTTGAGATAAATATTTAGAATTTCATAAATTCATTTCAGCACCTGAGTGATTGTGTTAATTGAATATGAACAGGTGGAAAATAAAACATGTTGCACAGTTTTGCAAAATGAATTAATGTTCTGTTTTCTTCTTGTCTTTTCTTATTCTTCTGTTCTTCCCTGGCTGTTTAGATAAATTTTCCTAGAAAGGGGAAAAATCAAATGAACATGATTTCATAATTATTTTTTCTGCACAGACTACCCTGATTTTATTAACACTTTCAGAGATAAATACTTATAGTAAATAATCTGTTTGGGCTTGAGATCTATTCCTATTTTGCAAAGTATTCTGAAACAATTTATACTTATAGTATTTACTGAGATTATTTTGCAGTGAAGAAAGTTGGCTATACAATGATGTAAAAAAATTCTAATTACTATTAACATAATTCTACTGATAGTAGAAAGGATCCAAATCAACTTACTACAATCAAGCTGTACAGCTGAATATGGGTTTCCTCTAAGTTTGAATGCCAGAAAATACAATTGGTTCACTATGGTTTTTTGCTCCATATGAAACCAGATAATTTATTAATGATGTCTAGTAAATAAATCAACACCATTCTTTCACTGATACAGCAGAGCACATAGCCCAACTTTGTCCTTCAGTCTTCCTCTTTACTACTTATTCACTAACTTCTGTCCTCCTGGCTTGCACTACTGGGAAGAGATTGGTATCAGTAATGCTGTATATGATATATGCTTTGTACAGCAAACCTGCTATAGAAGCAAGATAAAAGGTTTAAAATCCACAACAGCCAACCAAAGACAAGAGTATCTGACTTAAAATTTTTTAGTTCTCCTCAGAAGCTGTTCCACAGAATCTCTGCATTGCTCTTTAACTGTCCCACAAGTTAAAACAAAAGTTTGGATTTGGAGCAAAAGCTTCTTTAAAAAGCAAAATGGGGCTATCCCCAAGACCATTTTCTCTAGAAAAATATCATAAGCAAACAAGTTCTAAACTTGAAGAGTAAAGAGAAGTCTTTCTGTTGTGTGGACACACCTTCCAAAACAGGGGAAAAAATCAGGTGCATGCATATCAGTCAAGAGAGTGTTCAAGATTATATGTGCATTTCAGCTCTACCAAATGAGTACATAAAAACAAATATAGGAAGGAGCAATTAGGTTGAACTTACAGAAGAACTGGTGTAGTTCTGATCCACAAGTATATTTCTGGCACAATTGTTGATATGTTTAAAACGATCTGGTCCTAGCAATATACCACCATACCAGCGGGACACCACAACCAAAACATTGCGGACATTTAGGATCTACATAAACACACACACATGTATTAATATATGGAAGATGAGCTGTGATTTATCTGGACTCACTACTTGTCAATTCAACCCAAGGGGCCTCAGGAATATTATTTTGGGTTTATTGGAGTAGCCAACTCCATTGGTTGAAACGAACTAGCTCCATAAATCAATTTGCAGGTAGCTTACTTCTCTAAACCACCATTTGACTACAGTCAGAATTTTCACTGAAGTTTAACCGAATTTCTTAATTCAGCCTTACAGCTATGCTGGAGGAAGAGGGAGAAAGGGGAAACTAAGGAAATCAGACGCATTTGATGGGCAAGCTTAACTTCAACTGCAAGAACCACTCCAGCCATCCAGCCTCTATGTGTGGATCAATGAGAAAGCACAGGCAAGGAGTGATGCATCTTGGGATTGGATTTCAGGCACAGTGGCTGATAGGATACATACCAACAGAGGGAGGATGAAAACCATGATAAAGTAGAAAGCACTTGAGTGTTTGTGAGGTAGATGATGGTTAAAAAAAAAACATGGCAACTACATAGAGTTGCTCATCATGTCTGAATACAGCGACTCTGTGATGCAGTATCACCACATTGTAAAACTATTCAGCCCCACCAGTCAATGATGTGGAGTATGAGCAGGAAAAGACACTGCACATTAAGAGAAAGTGAGGGAAAGTAAGACTTGAGCTACTATTTCATTTTCAGTGCCCCTAAATGTGCTATTTTTTACTTCAGATTCTTATAAGTTACACTCCAAAACTTAACTCTCCACCAAATGGCATCTGGCTTGTCAAACTGTTTGAAAACAGTTCTGTATATATTTTCACCATCTGACTCCTATCTGCTAAACACTCTTGAAAAAATGTAACATTTTTCCAGTGGGCTGAATTTATATACACCTACTAACAGATATTTGCAGAAGAGATCTTAGTTTAGTGCTGTAGATTCAAATAGTGAAACAAATGCTATTTTCTCATTACCAATTGATTTATTTTACCTGCATGAGGTGGAGAAGACGGCCACCTGCAGCTGTCTCTCCATCATCTTCACAGTCCTGTAAAAATGTCTGCTTGTCTTCACAGTATATTCTGAATATAAAAGAGTAACAGATAATAATGCAAAGGTGTTCCTAGCTATCTGTTGCTAGCCAGCACAGCATCTCTCAAGAAATCTGTTTGCTTGTGGGACCCATGCTTTTACCAATTGCTCTAAAATCCATGAATAAGTTCGTGCAATTCTACTGTTGGGATCCTGAAACTTGGATCCTAGTGATGAAGCAAACACCTTTGGTGTAATTACCAGTGGAAATTGGCTACTTACCTGTATGCATATATGTTGTGAGTCGCATTGGCTATTTTCTTATTTTTGTACAACTCAGCAAGAACGCTTTTCACCTTGGAAGGAGAAAGTGATAAAGACTTAAATGCTTCAGTTTAAGGTCTTGCAGAAGCCTGATTAGCCACGGCTAATTCTAAATATTTAAATGCAATTAATGAAAGCTTACTTCCAACTATAATATAGTATGCAGCTATACTCCCTACCTCTACATTCTAAAAAAAACAAGCAATTATTCAGACACAATTCCTTGGAAATAAGTGATGTGGGGGTCAATGAGATACTTCTGAACATATGTACTTAGGATAAAAGCCTAGCAGTGAAAATGACAAGACACAGACGGAAAATAACACTCCTCACGTGGGAAAGACCATCTGCTTAACTGCAGTTTTTAGTATAGTCAAGGAACATAATAGCCACATAACTCCAAGGGCTACATGGGCAACATAGATCGGTTGTTGCCTCTAACCCTTCCCAAAACAGTAACAACTGCATAAATGTTTGGACTCCAATAAGCCCAAAGGTCAAATTCAAATCTGGAAAGATCTAGGAAGCCACATTCTATGAGTAGGATTAAAATGTGATTATTGTCAATTCTATTGCATCTCAGAAATAAGTTGTAGAAAGCACCTGTTCACAAGTAAGCAAAATGAGTTTTTAAAGGACAAACTTCAGAAGTAAGCAGGACTGAATGACTCACCCACTTTCTCCCATACCCTTACCTCCTGTCCCCAGAAAGGAGTTATCCCATCCCAACATCCAAAGACTGTAGATGGGGCTGGGAGGAGGAGAAAAGGAGCAGGAGATTGTTCAGATCATAAGAAGGCTGCTTCTGAGGACTGATGTCTTTACTATCAGTCACCCTCCAAGCTCATCTGCTGTTCCTTGGAGGAAAGAGCCAAGAACTTGGCTTATATACCAACTGCTAGGGGTCAAAAGACTGCCACCACCTTAATTATAATTAACTTACTGTACATGTTAGTTGTTAGCTAATTGGAAAGATGGTCTTGTCTAAAAATTAATCTTGTTTTCCCTACATGAACAGAACAGAGTTCACCGAACTGATACTTCCTGCATTCTCTTTCATCTCACAGAAAATCTCTTGGAGGTTATTTATAAAAAGTTAAACCATTTATTTCAGTGTGTTTATTCTAAATCTTGATCCAACTTGATCCTCTGGGCTGTACACAAGTTTCTATGTCCTATCAAGTCTTTCCTCCCCAAAACTAAAATCAACAGAATTCAAATCTTTAAGTGTTTACTGTCTAATAAGTTACAGAATCTAAGGTGTTAACCTCTGAAAATAACTGAGACTTCTCCAACTCTCCTTTACACATTTAATTATTTATTAAGCTCTTAGTATCTACTGCTCTGTAGGCACTAAGTGCTCAATAAAGAATTAGATGTTAATTTATTAGTTGTCTTTTACCTATGTTGCCTTAAACATAATAACTATTATTCTATTCTTATCATGTGGCTTATGTTTCCCTGTACTAGACAAATGCTGTAATAATGAAATTGTTTTAATAAACATTGCATAATTAATACCACTTTAAGCAAAACATTATTAAAGCTGAGAGAGCTTCAGAAAACATGCCTGGCAAGCAAATAGCTTTTAATTCAAAGTGGAAAAAAATCATCTCTCTAGAGTTATCAAAATACATCTTCAATATTTATTTTTCCTGTATTCCCATTATTTCTCAGCAAATTCACTTACTATGCTGGAGAGAAAACCACAGCTACAGCATTACTCAAGAAACAGTACATAGCATCTCCAAAGAGAATTGTCTTTGAAAACATTTTCCCAAATCAGTCACATACACACACACAATATTATATTATATAAATATATGCACACCTTTCCAGGGGGAAGAGCAAGGCAAATAATTAACCATGTTTATAACTTAGTATGTGCACAAGAAAAGCATAATTCTATGCTTCCTACCCAGTTAAGTCCCACTGGGCTCAATAAACTTACTCGAAAGTAAGTGCATATTGCAAGGAACCTGGTGGATATAAATAAAAAGCAATATAATCTAGGGCAGGAAGTCACTTTGTTGCTGCTATTGTTAAACAATTGGTAATGAGAAATCCTTGCTGATTTTCTGCAAAAGCAACCAGAGATCTACCAGGAAATTCATATCTAGATTTCTGCCCTTCCCTGGGCTAGTTAATGCCTACATGACTTCTTAAATAACATAATCCAGAACTGAGGATACCATTGTTTATTTAGTGTAGCCCACCAGTAAGCTTCAGGCGAGAAATGTAGCCCCATAGATCCAGAAAGCTGCCATTCATCTCTGTCAAAAAATTTCCAGCTAATTTACTTGACAGTGTAGGTAATGGTATTTAACAATACAGTATTTTATGTAAATTGAATAAAACAGTCTGTAATGAGTGACAGGATACCAATATCATGACAGTGAAAACAATGGAACTAGAATTAAATGTATTCCTATGAGAATATATTTAGTCTTCATATATAACCACGAGTACACAAAGTAATGAGATGGTTAGCTGAAATCAAGCTTTACCAACCTGTTTGGGGCTCACAACCGGTGCTGAGTGTGCCTGGAAAGTGCTTCTTCGGTCTGTAATTGGGTTTCCATGAAAAATTGGAGGTAGTTCCTCACCTGTACATTTAAGATCAGATTTTATACATGGATAGACAGGAGTCTATCTACCTCAAAAAGAAATTGAGATTGCTCCCATTAAATTAATCTGACTACTCTGTTACAATTAAGATCACCCATATCACATTGATTTCATATTGTGCTTTCCCTCAGCTTGTCAAGTTTTCTTTTTTTCTGACTGACTACAAGTCAGTTCCATGAGCCTGATCATGTCTTGCAAGGAAAATGCAAAATTTATGTTTGCTGGTTTGGATGAATGGTGCCCTGCTATATGCAATGTTCCATTCATTTCTTTCGGAAACCTCAGAGGAATCTGCAGAATCCCCTTCCAGATCTGCAAAGTGAATGATTCATGAAACCTCACAGTCTTCTTTAAATTCAACTGTTAACTCAACAAGAGATATAGTTCCTCATTTTTATAAACTAATTCATCTCTTTTGAATGTTTAAATTTTGATAGTTTTTGTATCACAAAAAGCTGTCTCCAAAGTCACTCTTGTAGCCAGAAGTTGTGGGAGGGGATGCATAGAGATTAGAGTCCCAACTCCAATCTCAAAGCAAGTTTCCAAAGTCAGGGCTATGATTCCAAATACTGCTGTAACCATCTAGACTCTTTTTATATCATAGTTAACTACATACAAGTAAAACAAACATACTAAATTAGAATTCTTTCTGACAGGGGCGGACAGCATGTAGTCTTCCAGATGTTTTGGCCTATGACTCCCATCAGATTTAGCCAGCGTAGTTAAAGCTGAAGAATGACAGCATTACCTGCTATTGTTGTTGCTAGTCATGAAGTCGCACCTGACCCATCGCGACCCCACAGGCAACATTCTCCAGGCCTTCCTGTCCTCCACCATCCCCCCGAGTCCACCTAAGCTCACACTGACTGCTTCAGTGACTCCACCTCATCCGCTGCCGTCCCCTTCTTCTTTTGCCATCAATTGTTCCCAGTATTAGACTCTTCTCCAGTGAGTCCTTACTTCTCATTAGGTGGCCAAAGTATTTGAGTTTCATCTTCAGGATCTGGCCTTCTAAAGAGCAGTCAGGGTTGATCTCCTCTAAGACTGACCGGTTTGATCGCCTTGCAGTCCAAGGGACTCGCAGGAGTCTCCTCCAGCACCACAATTCAAAGGCCTCAATTCTTCGGCGCTCAGCCTTCCTTATGGTCCAGCTTTCACAGCCATACATTGCAACTGGTTTTCCCAGTTGCAAT